>NW_016909379.1:618339-621574 GCF_001483705.2 Eufriesea mexicana
TGCTTAGAGGATAGTAATTAATGAAAAACCAATGGCGTCTACGACAACAATTCAAACACTGCGCAGAATAATTATTAATAATTAATTAATTAGGGTTAAATTTATTTCGAAAAATATATTGGAAAGTTCTTGAAGGATCTGGCTTTACGATGCCATTATAAAAGTTCGTAAATTAATCACCGATATTGAGTAATTAGTGAATTTTCCACTGCCGATATCGTTGTGGGATTCGAGCTTCGAGTCTACCCTCACAGATGACTCTGATGTTACTCGAATAGATTACTAACTCTGGTTATGTGCTCGGAATATATTTTAATATATTTTAATAAATAAAATCATAAAGTTTTCTACATTCTTTAATAAATTCAGCCGAAACAGCGGTTTTAATTAGACAATCAGCATTCATTTCTTTACGTGGCAGACGACAAATATGCAAAGGTACGCCTTTACAACGCAATTATAAAATTTCATAAATTAAACACAGAAATTGAACGATTTGTTAATTTTTCTTCAAGTGAACAGGAGAATGCATAGGAAATGAGAAGAAATTGCAAACAGACGCCGGAAGCATTGTTGTGTCCATGCAGTTGTGCCTGCATTACGAAAAACATGTAAGTATTTGTATTAACATAACCTATAGTTGTAATTAAATAGCGTAGGTTACGAGTCATTGTTTTTCCACCATTCATTAGTGATAGCAGAGTTTGATTATTAAACTCATGGAATATCATCAGCGTAGATGCCAGGAATTATGTTTTATAGCAAGAAAAAATTGAAGCAGCGATACAAATATGTAAAGTATGATACGTCTATTGAATTCTAGGTGCGGTAGCCATATGACATACAAGACAGAAATCGTTGATGGTCAAATAAAGATTCAGAAAATGACGCTGGTTTAGGCAGACAAAAAAGAATAGAAGTAATGTAGGTAATGGCCTCTTATAATAAAAAGATATGGAGAATACAGTGAGATTGAAAGGTATGTTGTATTCCTAATCTTAATAAATATTAATATCAATGGTCAAAGTCAGTGATCATCGCTAATTTGTTAAGTTTGAATGAAAGAAGTGAGAAGAGGAAACGCATGTTATGCGGAATCAAGAAACAAAAAAGGGGCAGCATATGTTTCAACAGAGAAGAATGCATGGCAAGGACATATTAATATAAGGATCGATGAAGAGATGGAGAATGAATACTTGGTAATAGTTATGAAAGGTAAAGATAAATCGGATATAGAGTCTGAATGTTGCTAAATGATAAATGTAGAAAATTAAATCTGAGCCCTTACATAGAGAAATGTCGTTGAATAGTACTAATATGTTATATTTCAGAATGATGGGGTTGAGGCATATAAAGAAAAGAGGGAGGCTCGAATGAAAGAAGTGAGAAGAGGGAATGCATATTATGCGGAATCAAGAAAGAGAAAAGGGGCTGCTTATGTATCAACAGAGAAAAATGTGTGGCATCGACGTGGAAATATGGGTTTCATTGAAGAGATGGAGAATGAACAAGTGGTAATAGTTATTAAAGATAAAGATAACTTAAATATACTGTGTAAATGTTGCATTAAGGCAAAAATGTGTAGAAATATCTATGGGAACTTGGAAAATATAAAAGCAGCAAGAATAATGGAGCTGTGGCAGAGCATGGACTTTATTGGGCCAATAAAGCAAATGTCAAAAGGAGGTTAAAGGTATGTCTTACCTGCTGATGATTTTTCGAGATAAGAACCATTTGGTTGACTGATTTATAGATGACTAGAGATTTGATATGAAATATTATTGACGAAGGATTTTTTTTATTGTAGGAGACTTACAAGCATGAGTAATATTTATATGCAAGAGCCAGCCACTAAGGGTAAAGTAATAAGTATCATTTTATAATATTTCATTGATTGTGTATCCGTTTTTAAAAATATATATACTATATTTATTTTCTAAATTTCTATATTAATACATTAAATAACTTCTAATTTGAATTACAATAATAAATAATAAATTTCGATAAATTTGATTTTAAAAGTATTTTACATTAATAAAGCTAATATATTTGTCATAACTAGGTTACAATGGGAGCAAATGTTGGTGATATTGAGTTAGAATTACGGGCAAAAGAAACTCCAAAGACATATAGAAATTTTATACAATTATGTGTGGAAGGTTTTTACCATGACCTTATATTTCATACACAAGGTGGTGATCTCACAGGTACAGGAGAAGGTGGTAAAATATTTGGAGAACCATTTAAGGTGAAACTATATTTAAAAATAAAATGAATTGCTTTTTTATTGAAAAATAATTATTGGATATATGTGTTTTAGGACAAATTTTATACAAAATTATGTTTTCGTCCATGAGTTTAAATTGCTATGGCTTATGCTGGAAAAGATGACAATAGTTCCCAATTCTTCTTTATTTTTAGTTCTACACCAGAATTGCAGAATAAACATACAATCTTTGGTAAAGTTACTGGAGAATTTATATATAACATGTTTAAACGTGAAGAAGCACTTGTCGATGAGGTAAATTTAACGTTTACAAGAAAATAGAACAAAAATTGATATTAATATAATATTTCCTCGTTTTTTGTAGAATGATGGACTACTTTATCCTCCAAGATTGATAAAAACTAAAATATTGAACAATCCATTTTCTGTTATTATATCAAGAATAATAGTACAGAAAAGTGCAGAAGTAAAGGACAGTTCAAAAACTAAAACAGCAGTGGTAAAGTAAAAATCATATATGTTTGCAGAATTTAGGCCTGATAGTATTATTCTTTGTAATGAAAAATTTTGTTACAGAGACTTCAATCTTTTATCATTTGGTAAAGAAGCAGAGGAAGATGATGAAGAATCTGTGATATTAAATAAAAAGTTTAGTGGCAAGGGCAAATCAGATCATGATCATTTAACTGATCCAAAATAAAGCTCACAACCAGCTGTTGAACCACCTGGACCTCCAAATAGGAAAAGGAAAAAAATCTGTAATAGCGATTGGGAAAGTGATGATGAAGTAAAAACTTAAGAAGAATTGGAAGTTATAAATAAAGAGAAAGAGTTAGTTTATTGTTTACATTATAACTATGTTATAGAAGGTAGAATTTTTCATTGACTGTCTTATATTTATATTTTCCAAGTAATGAAGGAAAGGATAAAAAATAAATTGAGAGATATAAAAAAAGAAACGAAGAATTATGTTGTTAATAATTAACGTGTATATGTGAAACTTCCAAA
>NW_016909380.1:0-22341 GCF_001483705.2 Eufriesea mexicana
TGATTAGTTTATGTTTCACCAGGCTAACTTTGACTTTTGCGATGTACAATGCAATGCGGCGGATTTCGGTGACCTGTACTGCTCTAGTACGCTCTGCTGGGCTCTTAGGAGGCCAGAAATATTGGTCTCGGCACGTTAGGTTGGGATAGGCTACGTTTGCTTGGGATAGGCTACGTTCGGTTAGGTTACGTTAACTTCCGTTAAGTTTCGTAGCTTCTCCTTTTCTGATGTAAACTGCGAATCTATGGATTTCTACGCACTACTCTCCTCTGATATGCTCTGCTTGGATCTGTAAAGGCCACCAATATATGCCGCGGCACGTTAGATTGTGATAGATTGCTTTCGGCTAGGTTATGCTACGCTGGGTTAGGTTAGGATGGCTATGACTTTGCAGCTGCTGGCTGCTAGTATATTGACTTCTGCACTCTACTGTGCTCTTTCAGTCTCTGCTGGTCTCTGGGGACGGCAGGAATAGAGGCGGCGTCACGTTAGGTTGTGGTATGTTACGTTCGGTTTGGTAAGGTTGGACAGTTTTGGCCATGTCAGCAGTGACTTTTGTGCTATACACTGCTATCCGGTGGATTTGTGCGCTCTACTGTGTTCTAGTGTGCTCTGCTTGGCTGTTGGAGGCCAGCGATAGTTGTCGCCGCACGTTAGGTTAGATTAGGTTCGGTCAGGTGGCGTTAGGACATTTATGATTTTTGTGTTTTACCCTGCATTGCGGCAGATTTCTGAGCTCTACTGTGCTCTGGTATATTCTGCTTGACTGTTTGGGTGCCAGCAATGGTGGCCTCAACATGTTCGGATGAGTTAGTCTACGTTCGGTTAGGTTGCGTTGGTATGCGTTACGTTAAGATAGCTTTGGCTTTTCCGCTATACAGTGGGACCATACGGAATTCTGCGCTGTACTTTCCTCTAATGTGTTCTGCCAAGCTCTGGGGACGCCACCAATAGCGGTCGTGGCACGATAGGTTGTGCTATGTTATGCTGGGTTGGGTTAGGTTAGGTTTGCTTTGATCAGTATTCCTTTGACTTTCCGTTATATACAGCGATTCTATGGATTTCTGCGCTCTGATCCACTCTAATATATTCGGCGTGGCTCTGTGAATGCCAGCAATTGTGGTCTCGGCACGTTAGGTTATGTTACGTTACGTTTGGTTATATTTCGTTTGGTTAGGTATGTAGAGGGTAGCTTTAACGATTGTTGTATGCACTGCTGTTCGATGGATTTCTGCGCTCTACTGTGCTCCAGTAGGCTCCGCTTGGATGTGGGGAGGCCAGCAATGGTGGTCCCGGCGGGATAGATTGAGTTATGTTACGTTTGCTTGGGTTAGGTTAGGATAGCATTGGCTTTTGTGCTACATACAGCCATTAGGTGGATTCCTGCGCTCTACAGTGCTATAATATGATATGCTGGGCACTGCGAAGACCAGCAATTGTGGTCGCGGCACGTTTATTTGAGTCAGATTGCGTTCAGTTAGGTTAGGTTAGGTTAGGTTATGCTTTCTTAGGATTGCTTTGACTTTTGTGCTCAACTCTACTATTCCATGGACTTCTGCGCTTTATTGTGCTCTATCATACACTGCTTGTCCCTGGCGATTCAAGCTATAGCGGCCGCGGCACGTTAGGATAGGTCGCTTTAGTATAGGCTAGGCTAGGTTAGGTTATGTTTGGCTAGGTTATCTTTTACTTTTGCGATATACACTGCAAAGCGGCGGATTTCGGCGACCTACATTGCTCTAATATGCTCTGCATGGCACTTACAACTGCAGCAATAGTGATCGTTGAACCATAGGTTTTGTCATGTTACGTTAGGTTTGGTTAGGTTAGGTTAGGTTTGGTTAATAAGGCCTTGACATTTTCTCTAGCACTGCCGTCCGGTGCATTTCTGCGCTCCACTGTACTCTGATGCCCTCTGCTTGGGTCAGGGACTGCCAGAAATTATGGCCTCGGCTCGTTAGTTCTAGTTAGTCCACGTTTGGTTAGGATAGGCTAGGACAGGTTGCCCCCGGATATCCTCTACTTTTGTCTTATATGCTGCTATTTGTTGGCTTTCTGCACTCTACTGCGCTCTAGTACATTCTGCTTTGCTCTGGCTAGTCCAGAGACAGTGATCTCGGCTCGTTCGGCTCTGTTAGGTCACGTTTGGTTATGTTACGTTTGGCTACGTCATTACTGGGTAACTATGACTTTTTAGCTATACACTGATTTTCGATGGATTTCTGCGATCTACTGTGATCTGGCTTCATCTGCTTGGTTCTCGGAGGCCAGCGACAGGGAACTCGGCACGTTATAATGACTTCGCTTATGTTCGGATATGTTACGTTAGGTTAGGTTGGGACACGATAGCTTTGACTTCTGTGCTGTACACTGCTCTGCCGTGGATTTCTGCTCTCTAAATTGCTCTAATATGCTATGCTAGCCTCTGGGGATGCCTGCAATTGCAGCCTAGGCTACTTCGGTTGAGTTAGGCTACGTTTGGTTATGTTATGTTAGCTTTTGTTAAGTGTGGCAGCTTCGACATCTCTTATATAAACTGCGATTCCACGGGATTCTGCGCGCTACTCTCCTATAATATGTTCTGCTTGGCCCTGTGAAGACCAGCAATACTGTTAGCGGCGCGTTAGATTCAGTCATGTTACGTTTGGTTATGTTTGGCCAGGATAGCTCTGACTTGAGTGCTATACGCTGCAATCCGGTGGATTTCTGCGCTCTACTGCGCTCCAGTATGTTCTGCTTGGCACCGGGGTGCCGGCGATTTTGGTCTCGGCACGATAGGCTGAGTTAGACTACGCTTGATTAGATTAGGTTAGGTCATGTTGGTTTAGGATGACTTTGACTTTTGTGGTTTACCGTGCTGTGCTGCGGATTTTTGCGCTATACTGTCCTCTGGTATATTCTGCTGGGCTCTGGGAGATCAGGAAAAGCTACCGCGGCACGGTAGGTTTTGTTATGTTACGTTTGGTTAGGTTAGGTTAGGTTAAGTTTGGTCAGGATGGCTTTGGCTTTTGCGCGGTACACGGCCATTAGGTGGCTTTCGGCGCTCTACTGTGCTCTAGCGTACCCTTCTTGGCTCTGGGAACGACAGCAATGATGGTTTCGGCACATTAGGCTGGGATATTCTACGTTAGGATATGTTATGATAGCTATGGTTATGAATGGAAAGCCATGATTTCGAGCTGTACACTGCGATTCTATGGATTTCTGTGCGCTACCCTCCTCCAATACGACCAGCCTTTTTGCGAGGAGGCCAGCAGTGGTGGTCGCGGCATGTTATGTTAGGTTAAGCTACGTTTGGCCATGTCACGGTTGGTTATGTTAGGAGAGGATAGCTCCGACTTTTGTGCTGTACACCGCAATGCAGTAGATAACTGCTCTCCACACTCTGGGAGATCAGGAAAAGCTACCGCGGCACGGTAGGTTTTGTTATGTTACGTTTGGTTAGGTTAGGTTAGGTTAAGTTTGGTCAGGATGGCTTTGGCTTTTGCGCGGTACACGGCCATTAGGTGGCTTTCGGCGCTCTACTGTGCTCTAGCGTACCCTTCTTGGCTCTGGGAACGACAGCAATGATGGTTTCGGCACATTAGGCTGGGATATTCTACGTTAGGATATGTTATGATGGCTATGGTTATGAATGGAAAGCCATGATTTCGAGCTGTACACTGCGATTCTATGGATTTCTGTGCGCTACCCTCCTCCAATACGACCAGCCTTTTTGCGAGGAGGCCAGCAGTGGTGGTCGCGGCATGTTATGTTAGGTTAAGCTACGTTTGGCCATGTCACGGTTGGTTATGTTAGGAGAGGATAGCTCCGACTTTTGTGCTGTACACCGCAATGCAGTAGATAACTGCTCTCCACCGTGCTCTAGCATGTTCTGCTCGGCTCTGGGGAGCCAAGCAATGGTGGTCTCGGCACGTTAGGTTGTGATAGGCTGCATTCGGTTATGTTACGTTTGGTTTGATTAGGATAGCGTAGCTTTGACCATTGCTCTGTGCACAGCGATTCTGTGGGTTTCTGCTCTCTACTCCCCTCTAATATGTTTTGCTTGGCTCCTGAAGTGCAGCAATAGGGTTCTCGGCAATCTAGGGTGTATTAGGTTACGTTTGGATAAGATAGGTATGTATAGCATTGAAGCTTCACCCATACGTTGTGTTTCTATGGGTTTTTGCGCCCTGCGTTCCTCTAATTAGTGTTGCTGGGCTCTGGGAAGTCCGGCAATAGTGTCGGCGGCACGTTAGGTTAAGACACATGACGTTTGGCTAGGTTAGGTCACGTTGGCGTAGTTTAGCATAGCTTTGACTTTTATGTTGGATACTGCTATCCTATTGATCTCTGCGATCCGCTGTGCTCTATCGCTCTCTGGTGTCCCTGGGGACACCAGGAATTTTCGCCGTGTCATGTTAGGCTGAGTCATGCCGCGTTTGGTAGGGTTATGGTTTGTGTAGGGCAGCATTGGCTTTTGCGCTCTACACTGCTATTCAGTGGACCTCTGCCCTATACATTACCCTGCTATACCCTCCTCGATTCTGGGGAGGACAGTAATAGTGGTCTCGGAACGATAGGTTGAGTTGGACTACGTTTGGATGGGCTTTGATGGATTTGATTGGGTGTGTATAACTTTGACTTCGCGCTATACAATGCGATATTATGCATTTCTGGGCTCCACCCTCCTCTAATGCGATCTGCCTTTCTCAGGGGGGGGGAGGGGTGACAGCAATGGTGTTCGCGGCACATTAGGTTGAGTTAGGCTGCGTTTGACTATGTTACGGTTGGTTAGGTAAGGAGAGGATAGCTCCGACTTTTGTGCTATACACACGATTGCTGCGCTCGACTGTGCTCTAGTATATTCTACTCGGCTCTGGGGAGCTAAGCAATGGTGGTCTCGGCACGTTAGGTTGTGATAGGCTGGGTTCGGCTATGTTACGTTTGGTTTGGTTAGGATGGGATATCTTTGACTTCCGTGGTATACACTGCTATCCTTTGGACCTATGAGCTCTACTCTCCTCCATTACGCCCTGCTTGGCAGTTGGGAGACCAGAAATTGTGGGGCAGGCGCTCTAGGCTGGGACAAGTTGCGCTAGGCTACGACAGGTTCGATATTGTTAGTTTGCGATATCTCATACTTTTGTGCTGTGCACAGCTGTTCGGACGATTTCTGCGCCCATCATTGCTCTGCTATGCTCTGCTTAGCTCTCGTGAGGCCAGCAACAGCTTTCGTGGCACGTCAGATTTGGATACGTTACGTCAGCTTATGTTACGTTTGGTTAGGATAGGATAGAATGGCTTTGGCTTTTGTGGCATAAACTGCTATTCTTTGGATTACTGCTCTGTATTTAACCTAATGCGCTCTGCCTGGCGCATGCGAGGCCGGTAATGGTGCTCTCGGCACCACAGGTTGAGGTACATTACGCTTGGTTAGGTTACGTTTTGTTAGGCTGGGATAGCTTAACTTTGACTTTTGCGCTGTACACTGCCAACCGGTGGACTTCTGCGCTATCCTATGTTCTAGTATGTTCTGCTTGGCTCTGGGAAGGGCAGCAATAGAGGTCTTGTCACCTCTGCTTGGGATAGATAACGTTTGGTTATGTAACGTTTGTTTGGGTTAGGATGATATAGCTTTGACTTTTAAGCTGTACACCGCTGTTCGGTATATTGCTTGGCCCTACATTGCTCTAGCATGCTCTGCCTGGCTCTGTGGAGGCCAGCAATGTTATCCTCGGCACGTTATGTGCATCTAAGCTACGTTCGGTTAGGTTAGTTCGGGACAGGTTAGGTTACGGTACCATTGACTATTGTGCAACACACTGCAGTGCGGTGAATTGCAGCGCTGTTCTGTGTTCTAGGATATTCTGCGTTGCTCTGCGGAGGCAAGTAATAGTTGTCTCGGTGCGTGCGGTTGAGTTAAGCAACGTTCGGTTAAGTTACGTTTGGCCATGTTAGGATACGGTAGCTTCGACTATAGTGCTATGCACTGCGATTCCTTGGACATCTGCGCTGTGCTCCCCTCTAATATGTCCTGCTTTTCTCTCAGGAGGGCAGCAGTAGCGGTTTCGGCACGTTAGGAATGGTTACGTTGCGTTTGGTTACGTTATGTTTGGTTAGGTTTGGATAGGATCGCTTTGACTCTTGTGGTATACACTGCTGTACGGTAGGTCTCTGCACTCTGCTGCGCACTGATATGTTCTGCTTGCCTCTGTACACGCCAGTAATAGTGGTCTCGCTAAGTTAGTTTGAGGTGGGATACGTTTGGTTGGGATATGTTAGCTATAATTAGGTTTGGGTAGTTTCGAATTTTCTGCAATACACTGTGATCCTCTCTACTCCCCTCCAATATGTTTTGCTTGGCTCAGCGTAAGAGAGAAATTTTGGTCTCGGCACGTCGGGATGGGATTGGTTACGTTTGGTTATGTTACGTCAGCTTTGATTAGATTTGGATATCTACAACTTTTCTGCTTTGCACTGCGATTCCATTGATGCCAGCTATCTACTCTCCCCTATTATGCTCAGCATGGCACGTTGGGCGGCGTTGGCGAGCAATTCTGGTCGTGGCACAATCGGCTGAGCTGTGTTACGTTTGGTCAGGTTGCTTTGGGTTGGGTTATGTGAGGATGGCAATGACTTACGTGCTCAACACTGATGTTCTATTGACCTGCTTGCTGTAATGTGCTCCACAGTATTCCGCTTGACTATAGGAAAGCCAGCAATACTGGTCTCGGCCGGTTATTTTCAGTCATTCTACGTTTGCTTCTGTTACGTTAGGTCTTGTTAAGTTCGAATATCTTCGAACATTCTGCTATAAATTGCTATTTGGTGGCTTTCTGCGTTCTACTCTGCTCTAATGTACTCTGGTGAACTCTGGGGTGCCAAAATTCGTGGGCTTGGTGCGATAGGTCTTGTTAGGCTACGCTTGGCAGTGTTACGTTTGGCTACGTTAGGTGAGGATTTCTTCAACTATTGTGCTGTGAACTGCGATTCTATGGACCTGTGCCCTCTACTGTCCTCTAATGTGCCCTGCTTGGCGATGGGTTGTTCACCAATATTTGGCTAGGCACGTTAGGTTGGGCTTGGTTACGTTTGGTAAGGTTTTTCTAGGCCAGGTTATGGTAGGATATCTTCTACTTTTTTGCTTTAGACTTCAACGCGACGGATTTCTGCCCTATACTGTGCTCTAGTATATTCAGTTTGGCTCTGGGGAGGTCAGCAATTGTGGTGTAGGGACGTTAGTTTCAGTTAGGCAACGTTTGGTTAAGTTACGTTTGGCTATGTTCGGATAGGTTTACTGGGACTTTTGCGCAATAAACGGATGTTCTGTGGATTTCTGCGCTATCAATTGCTCTACTATACTCTGCTAAACTCTGGCGAGTCCAGGAATAGTTGTCTCGGCACGTCAGGATATGTCACGTTACGTTTGGTTACGTTACGCTTGGTCGGGTTATGATAGGTTTACTATGACTTCTGCGCTGTACGCAGCTATATGGATGATTTCTGCGCTCTACTGTGCCCTAATATGTTCTTCTCCGCTCTGGGGGCCCTGCAATAGTGACGGCAGCATCTTCGGTTCTGTTAGGTTACGTTTGGTTTGGTCAGAGTAGGTTAAGTTTGGCTAGGACAGCTTTGACGTTAGTGCTCTACGCTACTCTTCGGTGGATTTCTACGATCTATTGTTCACTAGTATATTCTCCTTGGCTATGGGGAGTCCAGCAGTAGTGCTTTCGGGACGTTAGACTGAGTTACGTTGCGTTTGGTTATGCTACGTTTGGTTAGGGTAGGATAGGGTATCTTTGACTTTTTTGCTGTAAACTGCTCCTCCGAGCGTTCCTGCGTTCTACATTGCTCTTCTATACTCTGCTCAGCTCTCAGGAGGTCAGCAATAATGTTCGCGGCAAGTTAGGTAGGGTTAGAATACGTTCTGCTATGATAGGTTACGTTGCGTTGGGATAGGGTAGCTTTGACTGTTGTGTTACATATTGATATTCTATGGACTTCTGACCTCTACTGCGCGCTATCACACTCTTCTTGTGTCTGGGGTCGCGCAAGATAAGTGGTCGCGGCGGGTTGGGTTAAGCTATGTTCAGTTCGGATAGGCTAGGTTTGGTAAGGTTTGGTTGTGGTATCTTTGACTCTTGTGCTATACATTGCTGTCCGGTCGAGTTCAGCGTCCTACTGTGACCTTGTATTCTCTGCCTGGCTCCGGGGAGGGCAGAAATTGCTGCCGCGGCCCGTTACGTTGAGTTAGGTTACGTTTGCTTATGTTACGTTTGGTTAGGTTAGGATAGGTTAACCTTGGCTATTGTGCTGCTCACTGCTATTCGGTAGATTTCTGCGATCTTCGTTGTTCTACTGTACTCTACTCGACACTGGTGAGGCGAGCAGTGGCAGTCGTGGCACTATATGTTGAGTTATATTACGTTTGGTTAGTTTAGGTTAGTCTAAGTTTGGCTAGGGTTGCTTTGACTTTCGTGCTATAAACAAATGTTCGGCGGATACCTGCTAGACTCTGGGGAGGCCAGAAATAGTGATCACGGCACGATACGTTGTGCTTGGCTACGTTAGGTTAGGTAGCCTCGTTTTGTTAGATTTGGATATCTTCGACTTTTCTGCGGTGCACAGACTTTCTGTGAATTTCAGCGCCCTACTCTCCCCTAATATTGTCAATGTGGCCCTGCGGATGCCAGTAATAATGGTGCCAGCACGTTAAGATGAGCTTGGTTGCGTTTGGCAGTGTCACGGTTGGCTAGGTTGGGACAGGGTACCTTTGACTTTTGCGCTGCATATTGCTTTTCGGCGGATTTATCCGCTCTACTGTGCTCTAATACGCTCTGCTTTGCATTGGGGACGCCAGATTTATTGACCGCGGCATGTTAGGTTGAGTTATGTTACGTTTGGCTTGTCTACGTTAGCATGGGTAAAGTCGGGATTGCTTTGATTTTTCTGCTATAAGCAGGGATTCTATGAATTTCTGCGCCCTACTATCCGCTAACATGCTCTGCATGGACCTGGGGAGGCCAGCAATGTTGTTCGCGGCACGTTAGGTTGAGTTAAATTAAGATACTTTGGGTTAGGTTATGCTGGGTTAGGCAGGAGTAGCTACGACCTTTGTGGTACACACCGCTATTCGGCGGATTTCTGCGCTCTACTGCGATCTAATATGCTCTTCTGGGAAGTGGGGTGGTCAGCAATAGTGGTGGCGGCACGTCAAGTAGAGTTTCGTCACGTTTGGCAATTCTGCGATTTGTTTTGTTAGGACAGGGTATCCATGACTTTTGCGCTATACACTGCTGCTCTGTGGATATCTCCGCTCTGCTGTGATCTAATATGCCCTGCTTTGCTGTGGGGAGACCAGAAATTGTGACTGCGGCACGTTAGATTTTGTCAGGTTACGTTGGCTATGTTACCCTAGCATTTGTTAGGCTTGGACAGCTTTCACCTTTCCGCTATACACTGCCATTCTATTGACTTCGGCCCTCTTTCTCCTCTAATATGTGCTGCTTGTCGATGGGGAGGCCGGCAATAGTGGCCTAGGCACGCTCGGTTGTGTTCAGTTACGTTCGGCCTTGTTAAGTTTGGCTAGGTTAGAATAGGGTAACTTTGACTATTGTGCTATGCACTGCTATTCGGTTAATTCCTGCGATCCTCGTTGCTCTACTATGATCTACACGGCTCCGGGGAGGCCAGCAATTGCTGCCGTGCCACGAAAAGTTGAGTCCGGTAACGTTCGGTTAGGATAGGTTAGGTTAGGTTCGGTTAGGGTGACTCTGACTTTTGCGCTGTACACGGATATTCGGAGAACTTCTGTGCTCTACTGTGCTACAGTATATTCTGCTTGGCTCCGGAGTGGCCAGAAATAGAGGTCGCAGCTCCATAGGTTTAGATAGCTTACGTTTGGTTGTGTCAGCTTTGGTCTGGTTTGGTTTAGGTGTCTCTGACTATTATGGTGTACGATGCTATTCGGTGGTTTCCTGCGCTCGCCGTTGCTCCCCAGTACTCTACTCGACTCTGGGGGGGGGGCAGCAATGGCTGTCGTGCACGACAGCTTGGGTTATTTGACGCATGGTTAGGTTATGTTAGGTTCGGTTTGGTAAGGAAGTCTTCGGCTTTTATGCTATACACTGATATTCTGTGCGTACCAGCGCTCTACGGAGCTCTAGTATATTCTGCTTGGCTACGCGGAGGCCAGCTGTAGAGGTCAAGGCACTTTAGTCTGAGTTACGTTGCGTAAGGATATGTTACGTTTGGTTAGGCTGGGATAGGGTAAATTTGACTTTTGTGCTATGCACTGCTCTTCGGTGGATTTCTGCGATGTACTCCCCTCTATTAAGATCTGCTTGGCCCTGTGAAGGCCAGCAAATCTGGTCGCGCCACGTTTGTTTGGGATTGTTTACGTTTGGTTGGGTTAGGTCAGTTTGGGTTAGCTCAGGATTGCTTTGACAAATGTGCTCGACACTGATATCCAATGGACTTCTGTGCTCTACTGTGCTGTATCATATTCTGCTTGTCTACGGAGCGGCGGGGAATAGTGGTCGCGGCACGTTGCATTGAGATTTTCTACGTTAGGCCAGGTTACGTATGTTTGGGTTAGGTTTGGATATCTTTGACTTTTGTGCTGTACACTGCGATTCTATGAATAGCTGAGCCATACTCCCTTCTCGTATGGTCTGCTTGGCTCTGGGGAGGTCAGCAATATTGGTGGCGACACGATACGCTACCTACGAGTTTTGCGCTATTAACTGCTATCCGGTAGATTTCTGCGCTATAGTGTGCTATAGTATACTCTGCTTCGCTCTGCGGAGGCCAGCAAGAGTGGTCTCGGCGCGTTAGTTTGAGATAGATAACGCTTGTTTATGCTACGATTGTTCAAGTTATGAAAGTATAGCTTTAAGTTATGTGCTATTCACTGCCATCCGTTGACCTTCTGAGCTCTACTGTGCTCTAACATGTTCTGCTTGTCCCTAGGGATGCCAGCAATGGTGTTTGTAGCACGCTTGGTTGAGATAAGTTACGCTTGGCTTGGCTAGGTTAGGACTTGCTTGGTTAGGATAGCTTTTACTTTTCTGCTATACGCTGCTATTCGGTCGATACCTGCACTCTGCATTACTCTGCTAGACCATGCTTGTCTGCGGGGGGGCAAGCAGAAGTTGTTGCAGCACGTTTGTTTGAATAATGTTACGATTGGCTATGTTAAGGTAGGTTAAGCTTGGCTAGCATGGCTTCGACGTTTGCGCCATACACTGCTTTTCTCCGGACTCCTGCGCTCTACTGTGCCCCAGTGTATTCTGCTTGGCTTTGGGGATGCCAGCAGCAGCGCTCTCGGCACTTCAGGCTGAATTCGGTTGCGCTTGTTTATGTTATGTTTGGTTATGTTTGTCCATGGTAGCCTAGACTTTTATGATATACACTGCTATTCGCTGAATTTCTGCTCTCTACTGTGCTATACTATGCTCTGCTTCGCCCTAGGTGTCCAGCAATATTCGTCGCGGCACGTTATGTTGAATTAGGCCATGTTTGGTTAGGCACTGTTGGTATGGTTTCGGCACGAGTAGCTTAGACTATTCAGATATGCACCTCGATTTTATGGATTTCTGCGTTCTACTATCCACTAGCATGTTCTGCTTGTCTCTGGGGTTTCCAGCAACCGTGGTCGCGGCACGTTAGATAGTGTTAGGTTACTTGCGGTTAGGTAAGGTTCGGCTACGTTTGGACAGGGTAGCTTTTACTTTTATGATATGCACTGCAATTCGTTGGAATCCTGAGGACTACTGTGCTCTAGTATGTTCTGCTTGTCTCAAGGAAGAGCAACAATAGCGGTCTCTGTATGTTAGGTTGTGTTATGTTAGGTTTGGTTATGCTACGTTTCGTTAGTTTCGGATAGGGTAGCTTTGACTTTTATGCTATGCAGGGCTATTCGGTGTATTCCTGCGCCCAACATTGCTCTACAATAATCAGCTCGTCGATGAGGAGGCCAGTAACAGTGGTCTCGCGCTTTGGGTTTATTTAGGCTACGTTTGGCTGCGTTACGTTTATTTGGGTTAGGTTTGGGTTGATTTGTCTTTCGCGGTATACACTGATATTCGGTGGATTTCCGCGCTCTACTGGGCCCCACTATTCTCTGCTCGACTATGGGAAGGCCAGCTCTATTCGTCGCGGGTCGTCAGGTTCAATCAGTTTACCTTCGATTAGGTTGTGTTAGGGTAGGTTATGATTCGAGATTTCTGACTACAGTGCTGTACACTGCAATTTGGTGACTTTCTGTGCTCTGCTGCGCTCCAGTAAGTTCTGCTTGGCTCTGGGTAGCCAAGCAATGGCTCTCTCGGTACGTTAGTTTCAGATAAGCTACGTTCTGGTATGTTACGTATGGTTATGTTAGGATATGGTCGCTTCGACTTTTATGCTATGCACTGCGGTTCCATTGATATCCGCGCTCTACTCCCCTTTAATATGGTCTACTTGCCCCTGGTGAGGGCAGAAATAGTGGCCTCGGCACGTTAGACTGAGCTTGGTTGCGTTTGGTAGTGCTTGACTATGCTGGGATAGGCTGGTGTAGCTGCGTCATTTGTGCTACGCATTGCAATTCTATGGACTTCTGCGGCCTATTGTGCGCTATCACACTCTGCTTGACTCAGGGGACGCGAGCAATTGTGGTCGCGTCTCGTTAGGTTACGTTATGTTACGTTTGGTTAGGTAAGTTTCTGTCAGGTTAGGATGGGATAGCTTCGACTTTCGTCTATGCACTGTTATAGGGTGGTTTTCTGCGCTCTGCCGCGCACTAATATGATCTGCTTGGCTTTGGGAGACAGCAATGGTGATGTAGGCACGTTACATTGTGTTAGGTTACGTTCGGTTATGTTACGATTGTTAGGTTGGGATGGGATCGCTTAGACCTTTGTGCTATACGGTGCTGTTCGGTTGATATATCTGCTGCATTGTGATATAATATGCTCTGCTTCGCTCTGGGGATGCCAGAAATAATTGTGTCGGCGAGTTAGATTGAGTTGTGCTAAGTTTGGTTAGGATACATTGGTCTTGTGTAGGCTTTGACACCTTTGTCTTTCGTGTTATACGATGTTATTCGGTGGAATCCTGCGCTCTACTGTGGTCCACTATACTCTGCTCGCATCTGGGGTTGCCAGTAATAGTGGTCGCGGCACGTAACTTTGGGATATGTTTCGTTCGGTTATGTTACTATTTGTTAGGTTAGTAGTGGATGTCTTCAACTTTTGTGCTATTGACTGCAATTCCGTGGATTACTGCGCTCCACTGTGCTCTAGTACGTTCTACTTGGCTCTAGGAATGTCAGCAATAGTAGTATTGACACGATACGCTGAGTTAGGCTACGTTTGGTTATGTTACATTTGGTTACCTAAGGATAAGGTGTCTTTGACTTTCGCGCTATACACTGCAATGCTGTCGATTTCTACGCTCTACTGTGCTCTAGCATGCTTCGCGTTGCTCTAGAGAGGCCAGTAATAGTGGTCTGGGTCTGATATCTTGAGCTCAGCTACGTTTGGCTACGTTACGATAGTTTTGGTTAGGTAGGGATAGATTTGCCTTTCGCGGTATACGCTGATATTCGGTGGACTTCTACGCTCAACTGTGCCCTACGATGCTCTGCTTGTCCGTGGGAATGCCAGCAATCGTGGCCGCGGCACGACAGGTTGTGTTAGGTTACATTCCGTTATACCACGATTGGAGATAATGTATTTCTGCGCCCTACTTTCCTCTAATATGCCCTTCTTGGCTCTGGGGATGCCAGCAACAGTGGTCGCGACGCGTTAGGTTTAGTTAGTTTACGTTTGGCTTTGTTAGCTTTGGTTACGTTAGGATGGGATAGCCTTGACTTTTGTCTATACACTGTTATGCGGTGGATGTCTGCATTCAACTACGCTCTAATATGCCCTGCTTGGCTTTGGGAAGGACGGTAGTAGTGGTCTCGGCACGTTACTCTCTGTTGGGTTACGTTCGGCTACGTTACGGTTGGTTAAGTTAGGAAAGGATAGCCTCAACTTTAGTGCTATACACCGCAATTCGGTGGATTACTGCGCTCTACTGCGCTCTAATATACTCTGTTTATCCCTGGTGTGGCGAGTAGTAACGTTCGAGGCACGTTTGGTTAAGTTAGGTTGCGTTCTGCTTGGTAAGGCTAGGATAAGTTAGGTTACGATACCTTTGTCTTTCGTGCTACACAATGCAATGCGGTGGACTACTGCACTCTACTCCGCCCTAGGATATTTTGCTTGGCTCTCGGGAGGCAAGCAACGGAGGACTCGGCACGTTACGTTCAGTGAAGCTACGTTCGGCTCTGTCACGTTTGGCTACGCTAAGCAAGTGTAGCTTGGACTATTTTGCTATGCACAGAGGTTCTATGGACTCCTGCACTCTATATCCTCTAATGTGCTCTGCTTGACCCTGAAGAGCGCAGCAGTATCGGTCTCGGCACGTTACGATGTGTCTCGTTACACTCTGTACGATACGTTTGGCCAGGTTAGAACATGATAGCTTCGACTTTTGTGCTATACACAGCTATTCGGTGGACATATGCGCTCTGCATTTTACTAGCATCTGTTTGTCTCTAGAGAGGCCAGCAATAGCGGCCGTGGCCAGTTTCGTTGAGTTAGGTTACTTTCGGCTAGGTCAGGTTAGGTTAAGTCTGGATAGGATGGCTTTGACTTTTGTACTGTACACTGCTTGCGGTGGATTGCTGCGCTCTACTGTGCACTGGCATGATCTGCCTGACTGTTGGGAGGCCAGCAGTATTGGTCTCGGCACGTTAGTCTGAGTAATGTCGCGCTTGGTTATGTTACGATTGGCTAGATTAGAACAGCGTTGCTTGGTCATTTGTGCTGTACTCTGCTATTTGGTGGATTTCTGCGCCGTACATTGCTCTGCTATACACTGCCCGAGCATGCGGAGGCGAATAACAGATGTCCTGGCATGTCAGGCTGTGATTGGTTACGTTTGGTTTGGTCATGTTGGGGTCAATTTGGTTAGGAAACATTTGACTTTTTTACTATGCTCCGTTATTCGGTGCGTTTCAGTGGTCTACTGCGCCCTGCTACAATCCGCTCGGCTCAGGGGAGGCCAGGAGCAGCTTTCGCGACACGTTTAATTGATATACGCTACGTTCGGTTGGGGTCGTGTAGTATAGGGTACCTCCGACTTTTGTCCTATGAACTGCTGGACTTCTGCGCTCTGCGTTCCTATACTATACTCTGATCGACTCTGTGGATGCCAGCAAAATTGGCCCTGGCGCGTAGGGTTAGCTATGTTACGATTGGCTAGGTCAAGTTAGGCAAAATTTGATCAGGGTAGCTTTGACTGTCGAGCTGCTCACAGTTATTCGGTGGATTCCCGTGATCTCCTGTGCTCTGCTACATTCTGCTTGTCTCTGGGGAGGCCAGGGGCAGAGGCCACCGCACGTTATTTTGAGCTACGATACCTATGGTATGGTTTGGTTAGGTCAGGCTATGTTGGGAAATCCTCGACTTTTGAGCTGTTCACTGTAACACGGTGGATTTATGCGCTCTACTGTGTTCTAATTTACTCTGGTTCTCTCTGTGGAGGTCAGCAATAGTGGTCTCGTCGTGCTAGGTTTGGTTAGGCTTCGTCGGGATATGCTACGTTTCGCTATGTTAGGATAGGCTACTTCGACTTTTGCGCTTTACACAGCTCTTCCTTTGGTCTCTGTGACCTACTGTGATCTACAACATTCCTCTAGGCTCTGGGGATGCCAGGTGTAGTGGCCGCGTCATGTCATGCTGCGTTATGATTCTTTTGGCTAGGATAGGACAGGCTACTTAGACTTCTGTACTATTTACTGCTATTCGGTGGATTCCTGCACTTAAATGTGCTCTAATGTCTCTGCCTGGCTCTGGGGACTCCAGCAATATTGGTCTCGACACGTTAGGTTGAGATATGCCACGTTACGTTATGTTACGTTTGGTGAGGTTAAGACCATAGGGTATAGGGTATATACAGCTGCGCTGTGCACTGCTATCCTCGGACTTCGGCCCTCTACTGCGTTCTAATATTTTCAGCTTGGCTCTGGGGAGACTAGAAATAATAGTATCGGCGCGTTAGGTTTCGTTTGGCTACGTCTGCATATGAAAAGTTCGGCTATGCTAGGACAGAATATCTTAGAATTTCGTGCCATTCACTGCCATTCGGTGGATTTCTACGCCCTAATGCGTTCCAATATTTCCTGCTTTGCTCTGGGGTGGCCAGTAATTGTGGTATCGGTACGTTAGGCTAGGTCTCGTTATGTTAGGATATCTTCGACTTTCGCACTGCCCACTGCAGTGCGGAGGATTTCTGCGCACATCTGAGCTCTAGTACATTCTGCATGTCTTCGTGGATGCCAGCAATAGTGGTCTCGTCATGTTATGTTGAGTTAGGTTACGTTTAGTAAGGTTGGGTTGTGTGAATCTCGGTATGGCTATCTTCGACTTTCGTGCTGTTCACTGCTATTCGGTCGATTTCTGCGCTCGACTGTTCTCTACTGTTTTATGCTTTGAACTGGGGATGCCGCCAATAGTGGCAGCGGCAAGTTTCGCTGCGGTAGGCTACGCTTGGTTAAGTTATATTTGCTAGGGTTCGGTCTGGATTGATACGATTTTGTAATGTACGCTGCTATTGGGTGGACTTCTGCGCTCGGTTGCGCTCTACTACATTCTGCTTGGTCCTGGGGAGGCCAGAAATAGTGGTCGCTGTTCGTTAGGTTGAGCTATGTTACGTTTGGCAATGTCAAGGGTGGATGCATTAGGAAAGGTTAGCTTTGGCTTTTGTGCTATACACTGCTCTTCAGTGGACTTCTGGGCTCAACTGTGCTCTAGTATGTTCTGCTTGGCTCTGAGATGGCCAGCAATAGACGTGCTCTAGTATGTTCTGCTTGGCTCTGAGACGGCCAGCAATAGAGATCTCGGCACGATGGGTTGAGATACATTACGCTTTGGTTAGGTTATATTGTGTCAAGCTCGGTCAGGTTATATTTGGCTTTCGTGCTATACACTACTATTCGGTGCATTTCTGCGCTCGACGGCGCTCCGCCATATTATGCTTGTCCCTGGGGAGGCCAGCAATATTCGCGGTACTTTGTGTTGAGTTAGGCTACGCTTGACTATGTTATGTTAGGCTACATTATGTTAGTGTGGCTTCGACTTTCGTGCTATACACTATTATACGGAGGGTTCCTTTATTGTACTGTGCTCTACTGTATTCTGCTTGGCACTGTGGAGTCCGGTAAGGGTGGTCGCGGCACGCACCATTGAGTTACGCTACATTTGGTTATGCTAGGTTAGGTCTGGCTATGTTAGGATATCTTCGACTTTTGCGCTATTGACTGCAATGCGGGGTATTTCTGCGATCTACTGTGCTCTAGTACACTGTACTTGCCTCAGTGGGTGGCAGCAACAGCTGTCTCGTAATGTTAGGTTGAGTTAGGTTTCGTTTGGGAGTGCTAAGTTTGGCTAGGTTAGGATATGCTGCCTCGACTTTTGTGCTTTACACTGCTTTTTGGAGGATTCCTATGATCTACAGTGCTCTACTATCTTCTGCTTGAATCCACGAATGCCAGCAGCAGCGGTCGCGGTACGTGACGCTGTGCTATTTTAGGTTATGTTAGGTTGGGTTGGTCATTTTATGCAAGGGTATCTACGTCTTTTGTGCTACTCACTGCAATGCGGTGGTTTTCTGTGCTATACCGTGCTTTGGAGCATTCTTCTTTCCTCTGTGGAAACGAGCAACGGTGGCCTCGTCAAGTTATGTTGAGTTATGTTGCGTCCGTACATATCACGTTTGGCTATGTTAGCATAGGCTACATAGACTTTTGCGCTTTACACTGCTATTCGGTGGATTTCTGTGATCCACTGTGCTCTACTACAATCTGCTCTGCTCTGGGGTGGCCAGTAATAGCGTTCTCCGAACGTTAAGTTTAGTTATGTTCGTTTCGTTAGGTTAGGTTGAGGAGGATCGGTTAGGGCCTCTCGGCCTATTGTCCTATGCACTGCTATTTGGTGGATTTCTTCGCTCTACATTGCTGCATATACTCTGCTCGACTCTTCGGATGCGAACAGCAGTGGCCGTGGCACGCCGGTTTGGGTTATGCTACGTTCGGTTTGGTTAGGTTAGGCTACGTTTCCCGCAGGGCGCCGCGCGCTCAGCCGGATATGTTAACGCGTTAGACCTCCGCCGTTGCGAGCGACCTTGTGCCTACGGCTGGGGAGACCGTCTCTCTCTCCCGTTGTAAACTAGGACAGGGTGATCACGGGCAGGCGTGTGGGGGCCCGTCTGTTCGATAGGCGGTGGGCTGGGAGCTCGGCTCCGTGCGATATTTGCGCGTCGTTCGGAAGGTTTGCGAGTGCTGCGGTGCGGTGGTATGCGTGGTATGCGTACCTGTAAACGACCCGTCTCGCGCGCATGATCATGGATGTCTCGGATGCGAGTTCCCGTCTACGGTTGCATCGCGGGGGCGTCCTGACCATTGCGCCCCGCGAATTCCAGGGCGCCACGAGATGCGAAGGGCTGGCCATCGTGCGTGCTTTAGTGGGTGAAAATCCCACATAAACCCTCCCCTCCCCTAGAGGGCCGGGTATCCTTGAAAGATTTCCCCACGTGAAAGGAGAAGAAAATGTTAGGCCACGTTTTGTTAGTAAAGCTTCTACTTTCGCGCTACACACTCATGCTCGGTGTATTTCTGTGATCTACTAAGCTATACTACATACTGCGTGGTTCTGGTTAGGCTAGGAGCAGAGGTGGCGGCACGTCTCGTTGAGCCATGCTACGTTTCACTAGGTAAGGTTATGCCAGGTCATGTTAGGTTATCCACGGCTTTTGTGCCATTCACTACAATGCGGTGGATTTCTGGGCTCTACTGCTCCCTAGTACATTCTGCTTGCGTCTGTCGAGGCATGCACTGGTGTCCACGTCATGTTAGGTTGGGTTAGGTTGCGTTTGGTTATGTCCATTCTGGCTATGTTAGTATAGGCTACTTTGTCTTTTGCGCTATACACTGCTACTCGGTATATTCTTTACACCCACTGTGCTCTGATATGTCCTGCTTGGCTCTGGCGTGGCTAGTAATGGTGGTGTCTGCACGCTAGGTTGAGTTATGTTTCGTTTCGTTAGGTTATGTTGGGAAGGCTTGATCAGGATGGCTTTATCTTTTGCGCTGTGCACTGCTATTCGGTGGATTTCTGCGCTCTAATATTCTCCAATAACCTCTGCTTTGCTCTGGGAGGCTAGCTATATTGGCCTCGTCATGTTAAGTTGTGTTACGCCACGTTTGGATACGTTACGTTTGGCTATGTTCGGATAGGCTAAATTGGCTTTTGTGCTATACAATGATATTCCACGGCTCTCTGCGCTACAATGTGCTCTAATTGGCTCTTTCTGGCTCGGGAGGGGGGGGGGCGATATTGGTCTCGTCACGTTATGTTGAGTTACACTACGTTTAGGCAGGTCAGGCTAGGCAATGTTAGATCACGGTATGTCTGCCTTATGTGCTATACACTGAAATGCTGTGGATTTCTGCGCACTGTGTGCTCCACTACTATCTGTTTCGCTCTGAGGAGGTCAGGAGCAGTGTTCGCGGCGCGTTGCGTTGAGCTATGCTGCGTTTAGTTGTGTCGGGTTAGGTCAAGTTAGGTTAGGGTATATACGAATTTTGTGCTATTCACTGCAGTGTGGTGCGTTTCTGCGCACTACTCTGCTCTAGTACATTCTGCTTGTCTCTGTGGAGGCCAGAAATAGTGGTCTCGTCATGATTGGTTGAGCTGGGCTACGTTTTGTTGTCACTTGTGGGTAGGTTAGGAAAAGCTACTTCTAATTTTGTGCTTTGCAATGCTTTCCGTCGGATTTCTGCGCTCTAATGTGCTCTAGTATGCTCTGCTTCGCTCTGTGGTGGCCAGTAACAGTGGTCTCGGCACGTTAGGTTGTGATACGTTACGTTCCGTTAGGCTATGTTAAGAAGGTTCGGTTAGGATTTCGCTGACTTTTGCACTATACACTGCTATTTGGTGAGTTACTGAGCCCTACATTATTCCGCTACATTCTGCTCAACTCCGGGAGCGCGAGCAATATTGATCGTGGCACTTCAGTTTGAGCTACGTTACGCTTGGTTAAGTTTGGTAAGGTAAAGTTTGCTTCGGATTGCGTTGACTTTCGAGCTACACACTGTTGTTCTGTGTATCCCTGAGACCTACTTTGCTCTACAACATACTGCTTGGCTCTGGAGAGGCTCGTAAGCAGTCGTCGCGGCACCTTGCTTTGAGCTATGCTACTCTTGTTTAGGTTCGGTTGGGTCTGGTTAGGCCAGGATACCTTCGACTTTTGTACTATTCACTGCAGTGCGGCGGATTTCTGCACTCTACTGTCCTCTAGTACATTCTGCTTGTCTCTGTGGAGGAAAGCAACAGTAGTCTCGGCACGTTACGTTGAGTTGTGTTTCGGTCCGTGTGCTTATGTCGGGATGGCTTGGTTAGGATTTCTATGACGTCTGTCCTGTACACTGCTATACGGTGGATTTCTGCGCTCTATGTTGCTCTACTATACTGTGGTCGGCTCCGGAGCGGCGAGTAATAGTGGTCGCTGCGCGTTAGGTTGCGTTGGCTTACGCTTGGATAAGCTAGGTTAGGTTAAGTTTGGTTGGGGTGGCTGCGACTTTCGTGACATACACTGCTATTCGATGGATTACTGTGACCTACTGTGCTCTACTATGTTCTGCTTGGCTCATGGGTGGCCGTATGTGGAGGTCGTCACTCGTTACGTTGAGTTATGCTACGGTCAGGTTACGTTAACTTGGTTTCGGTTTGGGTAGCTTTGACTTTGGTGCTATGAACTGCTTCTCGGTGCGTTGCCGCGCTCTAATGTGCTCTGACGTGCCCTGCTTGTCTCTGCGAAGACCATCAATAGCTGTCGCAGGACGTTACGTGGAGCCACGTAAGTTCGGTTAGGTTAGGGTGTGCCAGGTTAGGTTAGGTTATCTTCGACCTTTGTGCTTTACTCTGCTATTCGGTTGCTTTCTGCGTTCTACATTGCTCTACTATATTCTGTTCTACTCTGGGGAGGAGCGCAGCGGCGGCCGCGGCACATTAGTTTGAGTTAGGCTACGTTTGGTTGGGCTATTTTGACATGTGTTAGGTTCGGGTAGCTATGACTTTTGTGCTATAGACTGCGATTCCATTGATTCCTGAGATCTACTGTCCTCTAATATGTTCTGATCGACCTTGAGGAGGTCGGCAATAGTGGTTGCGATACATTGGCTTAGATATCTTACGTTTGGCTATGGTCAGATTGTATATATTAGGATGGGGTATCTTTGACTTTTGTCCTGTACACTGCTATTCGGTGCATTTCTGTGCTCTACATTGCCCTACTGTACACTGCTCGACTTTGGGGAGGCTAGCAGTGGTGTTCGTGGAACGTTTGCTTGAGATATGTTACGTTACGGTCTGATTAGGTTAGTTTATGTTTGGTTAGGATAGCTTTGACTTTCATACTATGCACAGTTACGTGGTGGATTACTGTGATTTACTGTGCTGTACTATATTGTGCTCTGCTTTGGGGACGCATGCAAAAGTGGTCGCGACACGATATATTTAGGTATGTTACGTACCGCTAGGTTATGTTAGCTCTGGTTAGGTCAGTGTATCTTTGACTTTTGTGCCATTCAATGCAATGCAGTGCATTACTGCGCACTGCCGTGCTCCATTACATACTGCTTGATTCAGTGGAGGACAGGAATGGTGGTCTCGTCATCTTAGGCTGAGCCAGGATGAGTTTGGGTATGCTACGTTTGGTTAGGTTATGATATGCTGCTTTGACCTTTGCGCTTTACGCTGCTATTCGGGGAATGCTATGGTCTACTGTGCTCTACTACCTTCTGCTTTGCTCTGGGGATGCCAGGGGCAGTGGTCGCTGCACGCCACGTTCAGTTATGCAACGTTTGGCTATGTTAGATTAGTTCAAGTTAGGTTAGTTTATCTACGGCTTCTGCTCCATTCTCTGCAATGCTGTGCATTTCTGCGCACTACTGTGCTCTAGTACATCCTGCTTGTCTCTGTGGAAGTCAGGAATGACGGTCTCGTTATGTTAGCTTGAGTTACGTTACGTTTGGCTGTGTTACGTTTGGCTTGGTTAGGATAGGCTTCTTTCACTTTTGCGCTATCCACTGCTATTCGGTGGATTTCTGCGCTCTGATGTGTTCTAGTATGCTCTGCTTGGCTCTGTGGTGTCCAGTAGTAGTCGTCTCGGCTCCATAGGTTGAGTTATGCTACGTTCGGATATGCTGCGTTTGAGGAGGTTCGGATACGATAGTATAGACATTTGTGCTATACACTGCTGTTCGTGCAT
>NW_016909380.1:22355-41948 GCF_001483705.2 Eufriesea mexicana
TTCTAATCTTTTCTCCTTGGATCTGGGAAAATCTGCATTATTGTCCTCGGAACATTGGGATGGTTCGCGTTGCGTTGGGTTAGCGTAGGTAAGTCCTATTTCGATAAGGGTACCTTCGACCTTCATGCTGTAGTCAGTTGTTCTGTGTACTTCTCCGTGCGACATTGCTCTACGACATTCTGCTTGGCCTGTTGAGGCACCAAGTAGTTTTCGCAGCACCTTACGTTGTGGCAGTCTGGAAGTCTGGATAGATATGATTTCTGCGCTGTAATGTGCTCTAATGTCATCTGCTTGGATCAGGGGTTGCCAAAAATAGTGGTCACGATACGTTAGGATTTGTTAGGTTGCGTACCGTTAGTTTAGGTTAGGAATGTTCGGTTAGGATTTCTTCGACTTTTCTACTGTACGCAGCTGTCCTGTGGATTTCTGAGATCTACATTGCCCAACTATACTCTTCCCGTCTCTGAAGAGGACAGAAGTATTGGTCGTGGCAAGTCAGGTTGAATTAGGTTACATTTGGTTATGTTAGGTTAGCCTCAGTTTGGTTACGGTGGCTTTGACTTTCGCGCTATACACTGTTGGTCGGTGGATGAGCTATGGTACGTTTGGTTAGGTTGAGATAGGAAAGATTAGGCTTGGATATCCACTGCTTTTGTGCTAGACACAGCAAAGCGGTGGATTTCTGCGCTCTATTGTGCTATTGCACATTTTGCATGCCTCTGTGGAGGTCTCGCAACAGTGTTCTCGTCGTATTAGGTTTAGTTATGTTACGTTTGTATGTGTTACGTTTGTCTAGATTACGATAGGCTACTCTGACTTTTGTGCTGTACACTGCTTTCCGCTGAATTTTGCGCTCTGACGTGTTCTAATATCCTCTGATTGGCCATGGGGAGGACAGCAATATCAGTATCGTCACGCCATGATGAGTTACACTACGTTCGGACAGGTTATGTTTGGTCAAGTTAGGTAAGGGTATCTTTCACTATTGTGCCGTGCGCTGCAATGCGGTGGATTTCCATGCTCTACTGTGCTATAATATATTCTGCTTGTCCCAGGGGAGGCGAACAATAGTGGCCTCGGCGCTAAGTTGGGTTAGATTATGTTTGGGTAGGATAGGTTATGCTAAGTTTGGCAATGATCGCTTTGACTTTCGTGCTATACACTACATTCAGGTGGGTTGCGGTGATCTTCCGTCCTCTACTATATTCTGCTTGGCTCCGTAGATGACAGCAGCAGTGGTCGTGGCGCGCCCTGTTCAGCTACGCTACGTTTGGTTTGGTTAGGCTAGGTCAGGTTATGTTAGGGTATCTTCGGCTTTTGTGCTCTTCACTGCAATGCGGTGGACATCTGCGCACTACAGTGCTCTAGTATACTCTGCTTTTGTCTTTGGAGGTCAGCAATGAATGTCTCATCACGTTAGGTTGAGCTAGGTTACGCCTGGGTATGATACGTCTGGATATGCTAGGACAGGCTGGTCTGACCTTTGTGCTCTTCACTGCTATTCGCAGGATTTCTTCGCTCTAATGTGCTCTAATGTGCAGCGCCTGGCTCTTGGGAGGCTATCAATATTGATCTCGTTACGTTATGTAGGGTTACTCTACGTTCGGATATGATTCGTAAGGTCAGGTTATGTCAGGATACGTCTGAGTTTTTTGCTATACAATGCAAAGCGGTGGATTCCTTCGCTCTACTGTGCTCTAGTATTTGCTGTTTGGCTCTGGGGAGGCCAGCAACATAGGCATCTGCACGGTACGTTGAGCTATGCTACGTTGGGTTACGTTACGTTTGGGATGTTAGGAGAGGATGCTTCAGGCTTTTGTGTTATAAACACCTATACGCGGATTTATGCTCTCTACTGTGTTCTAATACTTTCTGCTTGTGTCTGTGGAGGCCAACAGTGGTATTCTCGGCACGTTAGCTTCAGTTAGGTCACGTTTCGTTAGATTAGGATAGGTTAAGCTCCGTCAGGATAACTTAGACTTTCCTGCTGTACACGGCTCTTCGGAGTATTTCGTCGCTGTACTGTGGTCTACTATATTATGCTTAGCCATGGGAATGCCAGCAATATTGGTCTCGGCAAGTGAGGTTGAATTAGGTTACGTTTGTTTAGTTTAGGTTGGGTTGATTTCGGTAAGGGTAGCTTCCGCTTTCGTGTTGTACACCTCATGTTCGGTGGATTTCTGCGCTCTACTGCGCCCTACTACATTCTGCTTGGCCTTGGGGAGGCCAGGAATAGTGGCCGCGTCAAGTTACGTTGAGGGAGGCTACGTTTAGTTAGGTTACGATAGCTTGGGATAGGCCTGGATAGATAAGACCCTTGTGCTGTACACTGCGAATCTATGGACTTCTGCACCCTACTGTAATTTAGTAGGTTCTGCTCGTCTTTGGGGATCCCGGCAATTGTGGCCTGGGTACGTTAGGTCCTGTTTTTTTTTCGTTTGGCTATGTTAATGTTAGATACATTTGGATACGATATCTTTAACTTTTGAGCTATAAACTGATATTCGGTGGACTTCTGCGCTTCAGTGTGCTCAAGTATGTTCTGCTTGACCCTGGAGTTGCGAGCAATAGTGGTCTTGGCACGATAGGTTGAGCTATGTTACGTTCGGGTATATAACGTCTGGTGAGGTTAGGATATGACAGTCCAGACTTCTGTGCCATACACTGCCATACGTGGATATCTGCACTGTACTGTGTTCCAATATATTCTACTTGGCTCTGGTGATGCCAACAATATTGGTCTCGTCACGTTATGTTGGGTTTCACTACGTTTGGATAGGTCTGGCTTGGCCAAGTTGGATAACGATATGCCCTACATTTGTGCTATACACTGCTATCCGCGGATTTCTGTGCTCTACTGTTTTGTAATATTTCCTGCATGGCTCTGGGGACTCCAGCGGTAGTGATCTCGACACGTAAGACTGAGTTACGTTACTTTTGGTCAAGTTAAGTTAGGCAAAGCTGGGGCAGATTATCCTTGACTACCGTGCTATGCACTGCGTATCGTAGTATTTCTGCACTCGAGTAGCTCTACAATATTCTGCTTGGCCCCTATGGAGGCCAGCAATATTCGCGGCACGTTATGTTGCGTTGGCTACGTTTGATTGCGTAATGCTTGCTTCCGTTTGGTTAGCGTGGCCACGACTTTCGTGCTGTACACTATTATCCGGCGTGTTCCTGTGATCAACTGTGACCTACTGAGTTCAGCCTGGCTCTGTGGAGTACGGCAGCTGCGGTCGCGGCACGCCCTTTTTAGTTACGCTACGCTTGGTTAGATTAGATTGGGTCAGGTTATGATGGGATATCTTCGACGTTTGTGCTATTCACTGCAATGTGAAGGGTTTCTGCGAACTATTGTGCTCTACTACACTCTACTTGTCTTTGCGGATGTCAGCAATAGCAGTCTCCACATGTCAGGTCTTGTTAGGTTTCGTTTGGTTATGTTATCTATGGCTATGCCTGGATATGATACTATGACATTTGTGCTTTACACTGGTGTTCGGTGGACATCTGTGGCCTACTGTGCTCTACTACATTCTGCCTGGCTATGTGGAGGCCTGGAGCAGTGGTCGCTGCACGTTATGTTGAGATATGCTCACCTATGTTATGTTTGGTTAGGGCAGGTCGTGTCATTATATCCACGGCATTTGTGCTATTCACTGCTTTGCGGTGTATTTCTGCTCTATACTGTGCTGTGGTCCATTCTTCATGTGCCAGTGGAGGCGAGAGATGGTGGCCTCGTCTGGTTAGTTTCAGTTATGTTACATTTCGACATGACACGTTTGTCTAGATTAGGATGTGCTACATAGGGTCTTGTGATTTACTCTGCAATTCGGAGGATCTCTGCGATCTACTGTTCTCTAGTATATTTTGCTTGGCTCTGGGGATTCCGACAGTGGTGGTGACGGCACGCCAGGTTGAGTTCAGGTACGTTTGCTTATGTTACGCTTGGTTAGGTTAGGATAGGGTGGCTTAGACTTTTGTGCAGTACCCTGCTATTCGGTGGATTTCTGCGCTCTAGTGTACTCTAATAGTCTCTGCTTGGAACTGGGGTGGCCAGTAGTAGCCGTCTCGACACGTTAGTTTGGGTTTGGTTACGTTTCGTTTGGTTAGCTTAGGGGGGTTATGTTAGGATGTCTAGGTCCTTTGTGCTCTACATTGCAATGCTTTGGACTTCTGCGCTCTGCTGTGCTGCAGTATATTCTGCATGGCGCTATAGAGGCCAGCAATAGCGGTCTCGGCTGGTTAGGATCAGTTATGCTACATTTGGTTATGTTACGCTTAGTGTGGTTAGGATTGGAGGGTTTAGGCCTTTGTGCTATGCACTGCCATACGTGGACGTCTGCGCGCCACTGTGAGCCAATATTTTCTATTTGGTTCTGGTGATGCCACCAAAAATTTCCTCGGCACGTTACGCTGCGTCTTGTCACGTTCGGCTTGGTCAGGTTATATCAAGCTGCGTCAGGGTAATTAAGAATTTCGTGCTGTACACCGCTACTCGTGGGATTTCGGCGATCGGCTGTGCTCTACTATATTCTGCTTGGCCCTTGAGATGCCAGAAATAGTGGTCGCGGCACGTTATGTTGAGTTAGGCTACGTTTGATTAGGGTACGTTGGGATATGTTTGGTGAGGATTACTTCGACTTCCGTGCTATACACTATTATCCGGTGGGTTCCTGTGATCTACTGTGCCCTACACTATTCTGCTTTGCTCTGGGGTGTTCGGCAGCGGTGGCCGCGGCACGCTCTGTAGAGTTAGGCTACGATAGTTCATGTCAGGTTAGGCCCGATTAGATTGGGGTGACCACGACTTTCATATCATGCACTGCTATTCGGTGGATTTCTGCGCTCTACATTGCTCTGCTATACTCTGCTCGACGCTGGGTAGGCGTACAGTAGCGGTCGCGGCACGTTGGTTTTAGTTATACTACGTTCGGATATGTTACGTTTGTCTAGGGTAAGAGAGGCTACTTTCTCTTTTGTGCTTTACACTGCGATTACGTGGGTTTCTGTTATCGACAGTGCTCTAATATATACTGCTTGGCTCCGGGGACGGCAGCAGCAGCGGTCGCGGCACGCCCTATTGTGTTACGCTACTTTTGGTTTGGTTAGGCTAGGTATGGTTATGTTATGATATCTTAGACCTTTGTGGTCTTCCCAGCAATGCGGTGATTTTCTGCGCACTACTGTGCTCTAGTGTACTCTGCTTGTCTCTCTGGAGGTCAGCAATAAAGCTTTCGTCATGTTAGGTTCGGATAGGTTACTTTTGGTAGTGCTACGTTTGGCTAGGGTAGGAGAGTCTACTCCGACTTCTGTGGTATTCGCTGCTGTTCCTAGGATGTCTCGGCTCTATTGTGCTCCAATGTGCTCTGCCTGGCTCTGGGGATGCCATCAATATGTACCCCGTCACGTTATGCTGTGTTGCTCTACGTTCGGGTATGTTATGTTAGGTCAGGTTATGTCAGGATATGTTCGTCTTTTTTACTATGCACTGCAATGCCGTGGATTTCTGCGCTCTGCTGTCCTCTGGTATTTTCTTCTTGGCCCTGGGAAGGCCAGCAATAGTGCTCTCGTCATGTTAGGTTGAGCTAGGTTACGTTCGGTTCTGCTACGTACGGCTAGGTTAGGATACTATACTTCGTTTCTTTGATATACACCGCTATACGGTGGCTTTCTGCGCTCTCATGCGCTATAATGGGATCTGCTTTGCCCTGGGGTGGCCAGTAGTAGTGGTGTCGGCACGTTAGTTTGAGTAAAGTTAGGTTTCGTTAGGGTAGGACAGTTTCGATCGGTTAGGATTACTTTGACTTTTGTGCTGTACATTGCCATTCGGTGGACCTTTGCGCTCTAATGTGCTCCAATGTTCTCTGCTTGTCTCTGGGGAGGCCAGCGATAGTGGTCGCGGCACGTTTGGTTTTTTCCGTGTTACGTTTGGCTAGGAACTGTTAGGTGATGTTTGGTCAGGTTATCCCTGAAATTTGTGCTACACACTGATGTTCGGTTTGTTTCTACGACCTACATTGCTCTTCGCTACTCTGCTCGACACTGGAGTGGCCAGTAATAGTGGCCACGGCAAGTTAGGATGTGTTAGGTTACGTTTGGCTTTTTCACGACTGGTTAGGTTAGCGGAGTCTAGCTATCACTTTTGAGATATACAATGCTGTTCGGCGGATATCTGCGCTCCACTGTGCTCTAATATGTACAGCTTGGATTTGGGAGAATCCAGATGCCAGAAACAGTGGCATCTGCACGTTACGTCCAGTTAGGCAACGTTTGGCTTTGTTTGGTTAGATCATGTTTGGTTAGTATATCTTCGACTTTTGTGCTTCACACTGCAATGCGGCGCATTTCCGCGCTCTGATGTGCTCTGGTATATTCTGATTGGCTATGTGGTGGTCAGCAGTAGTGGTCTAGGCACGATAGGTTTAGTTTAGCTACGTTCGGCTAAGTTATCTTCGGTTAGGTTAGGCATGGATAACTTGGTCTTTTGTGCTATAAGCTGTTGTTCGGTGGATTTTCACGCACTACTGCGATCTAATATGCCCTGCTTTGCTCTATAGAGGCCAGAAATGTTGGCCGCGGTGTGTGAGGCTTAGTTAGGTTACGTTTGGTTACTTTAGGTTCGTTTGGGTTAGGTTAGAATATCTTCGGCTTCAGTTCTGTACGCGGTAATGCGGTTGAATTCTGCGATCTGCTGTACTTTAGTGTGATCTGCTTGGCTCTGGGAAGCGCAGCAATAGCGGTCTCGACGCATTATGTTGAGCTAGGCTATGTTCGGTTATGTTCCTTTGGTTTGGGTTAGGATTGGCTAGCTTTGGCTCTTCTGATATATATTGAGATTCTTGGGATTCCTGAGCTCCACACTCCACTAAAGTGCTCTGCTTTGCGCTGGGAGGTCGGTACTAGTGGTTGCGGCATGTTAGGTTCGGTTAGGTTACGTTTGGTTATGTTACGATTGGTTAGGTTAGGAGAGGATAGGTTTGTCTTTAGTGCTACAGTCTATTATTAGGTGGATTCCTGCGCACTACAGTGCTCTGGTATTTCCAGCCTGGCACTAGGAATGCCAGGAATAGTGACCTCAGCACGTTATGTTGAGCTGCGTTACGACCGGTTATGCTGGGTTACGCTAAGTTTGGTTGTGACAAATATATCTCTTGTGCTGTGCACTGCTTTTCGTAGGGCCTCTGCGCTATGCTGTTCGCTAGTATGTCCTTCTTTGCTCTAGGAGGGGGAGGGGGGAGCAGTAACAGCTGTTTCGGCACGTTAGGTTGAGTTAGCCTATGTTCGGCTATGTTGCGTTGGTTTGGGTTAGGCATATGTAGCTTTGCCTTTCCGATATACACAACGATTCTATGGATTTCTGCGTCCTACACTCCACTAAATTGTTCGTCTTGTCCCTGGTGAGGCCAGCAATAGCTGTCGCGGCACGTTAGATCGAGTTAGGTTACGTATTGTAACGTTGCAGTAAGTTAGGTTGGGAGAGGAAGCTTCGACTTTAATCACATAGCCTGCTGTTATGTGTATTCCTGTGCTCTACAGTGTTATTATATTTTCAGCTTTTCTCCGGGACGGCCAGCAATAGATGTCTCGGCGCTTTATGTTTTTTCTGGTTGCGGTCGGTTAGGTATTATGAGGCTGAGTTTGGTCAGAATAGCTTTAACTTTTGTGCTGTAGACTGCCATTCGGTGGGCTTCTGAGCTCTACTGTGCTCTAGTATGTGCTGCTTTGCTCTGGGAATGGCGGCAACTGCGGTCGCGGCACGTTAGGTTGTGTTACGCTATGCTTGGTTATGTTCCGTTGGTTTGGGTTTGGCCTGTGTAGCTTTGACTTTTCTGATATACACAATGATTCCATGGATTCCTGCGTCCTACCTTCCACTAGTGTGCCCTGATTGGCACTGGGGAGGACAGAAGTAGTGGTCGCGGCACTTTGTGTTGGGTTACGTTACGTTCGGTTGTGTTACGATTCGCTAGGTTTGGAGAGGATGGCTTTGAATTTAGCGCTGTAGTCTGCTACTATGTGGGTTTCTGAGCCCTACTGTGCTCTGATATTTTGAACGTGGCTCTCGGATGTCCAACAATAGTGGTCTCGGCGCCTTATGATGTGTCATGTTACGTTTGGGTAGATTGGGTCAGGCTACGATTGGACAGGATGGCTTTAACTAATGTGCTGTACACTGCTATTCGGTGAATCTCTGCACTCTACTGTTCACAAATACGACCTGCTTGGCTCTGGGGAGAGCAGCAATAACGGTTTCGGTACATTAGCTTGAGTTAGGCTATGTCTGGGTATGTCCTGTTGGTTTGGGTTTGGCTTGGGTGGCTTCGACTTTCCCTATATACACTGCAGTTCTATGGACTTCTGCGGTCTACTGTCCGCCAATGCCGTTTGCGTGGCTCTCGAGAGGCCAGTAAATGTGGTCGCGGCACGTTAGGATGTGCTAGGTTACGTTTGGCTGTGTAAAGATTGGTTAGGTTAGGAGAGGATAGTTTTGACTATAGTGCTATTGTCTGCTGTTATGTGGATTTCTGCATCATACAGAGCTCTAGTTTCTGCAGCATGGCTCTGGGAAGGCCAGCAGTGGTGATCTCAGCACGTTACGTTGGTTAAAGTTTCGTTCGGTTAGGCTGGTTTAGGCTAAGTTTGGTTACCTTAGGTCTAACTCCTGTGCTGTACACTGCCCTTCGGTGGATCTCTGCGCGGTGATGTGCTCTAGAATGTTCTGCTTGGATCTGGGGAGGCCAGCAAAAGCTGTCTCGGAAGGATGGGTTGAGTTATGCTATGTTTTGATATGTGCTGTTGGCTAGCGTTAGGTTCGCGTAGCTTTGACTTTTCTGATGTACACTGCGATTCTATGGACTTCTGTGTTCTACTCTCCACTATTGTGTTATGCTTGGCTCTGGGGAGGCCAGCAAAAGAGTTCGTGGAATTTCAGTTTGGGTTGAGTTACGTCTGCTTGTGTTACGTTTTCATATGTTAGGATAGAGTAGTTCTGACTTTTGCGCTACACCCTGATACTCGCTGCATTTCTGTTCTCTACTGTGCTCTACTATACTCTGTTGGACTCTGGGAAAGCCAGCAACGGTTGTCTCGGCGCGACAGGTTGGTCTTTGCAACGTTTGGTTAGGGTAGGCTAGCTTGTGTTAGGTTTGGATTGCATTGACTTTCGTTGTATAAACAGGTGCTCGGTGGATTCCTGCGACCTACTGTGCCCTAGTATGATCTGCTCGTCTACGGTGAGGTCAGAAATAGTGGTCTCGGCACGATAGGTTGTGTAATGCTGCGTTTGGTTAGGTTACGTTTGGTAATGTCGGGATAGGATATCTTTGACTTTTGTGCTATTCACTGCTATTCGGTGGATTCCTGCGCTCTACAGTGCTGTAATGCGTTCTGCTTGGCACCGGGGAGACCAGCAATATTGACCTCGGCACGCTAGGTTGAGTTATATTACGCTTGGCTTGGATAGGTCAGGATAGGTTTGGCAAGTATAGCCTTGCCTGTGGGCTTTACACTGCAATTCAGCCGATATCTGTGCACTACATTGCTCTACTAGCATCTGCTCGCATCTTGGGAGTCGAGCAATAGTGGTCATGGCACGTTTGGTTGAGACCGGTTACGTTCGGTTAGGTTAGGTCTGGATAAGTTAGGATACTGTGACTTTGACTTTTGTGCTACACACTGCTATTCGGTCTATACCTGTGCACTGCATTGCTCTACTGGCATCTTCCTGCATGTGGGGAGGCGAGCAATAGTGGTCGTGTCACGTTTGTTTTGGTTGGCTTCCGTTCGCATTGGTTAGGTTAGGATAAGTTTGGTCACTACGGCTTTGACTCTTGTTATGTACGCTGCTACCCCGTGCGTTCCTGCGCTCTACTGGGCTCTAGTATATTCTGCTTGTCTAAGCGGATGCCAGCTGTAGAGCCCTCGGCGCGTTAGTCTGAGTTACGTTGCGTATGGCTTTATTACGTTTGGTTAGGTTAGGAGGAGATAGCTTTGACTTTTGTGCTATACACCGCTATTCGGAGGATTTCTGCGCTCAACATTGTTGTACAGTACCATGCTCAACTCTCTGCAGGCCAGCAATAGTGGTCGTGGCACGTCAGGCTGAGTTAGGTTATGTTCTGTTATGTTAGGTTAGGCTAAGTTTGGCTAGGAACGCTTTGACTTTCACACTGTAAACTGTCATTCGCTGGATTCCTGTAATCTAATGTGCTCTAATATGCCCTGCTTGGCTCAGGGGAAGCCAGAAGTGTAGGTCTCGTCACATCATGATTAGTTACACTACGTTTGTGTAGGTTAGGTAAGGACAGGTTATGTCACCGTATATCTGACTTTTGTGCTATTCACTGCAATGCAGTGGGGTTCTGCGCACTACTGTGCTCTAGTACTTTCAGCTTGCTTTTGTGGAGAATCGCAATATTGTTCTCGTTATGTTAGGTTCAGTTACGGTACGTTTCGTTTTATCAAGTTAGGTTAAGCTTGGTCACGTTAACATAGGCTATCATGCTGTACACTGCAATTCGGAGTATTTCTGCGCTGTACAGAGCTCTACGATATTATGCTTAGCCCTGGGAGTGCCACCAATATTGGCCATGGCACGTTACGTTGAGGTAGGCTACGTTTGCATAGGTTACGCTAGCTTTGGTTAGGTCTGGATTTATAGGACTTTTGCCATGTACACTGCGATTCTATGGGCTTCTGTGCCCTAATGTCGTCTAGTAGGTTCAGCTCGGCTCTGTGGAGGCCAGCAATAGTCGGCGCGCTAGGTACCCTTTAGATACGTTTGCGTATGACAAGTTTGGCTATGTTAGGACAGAGTAGCTTAGACTTTTGCGGCATCCAATGGGATTCAGTGGATTTCTGCGCCCGACTACGCTCTAATACGTTCTGCTTGTCTCTTCGGTTGCCAGCAGTAGTGGTCTCGGCACGTTAGGTTGAGTTATGTTACGTTTTGTTAGGTTAGGTTACGTCAAGCTCGGTTAGGTTATCTTTGACTTTCGTGCTATACACCGCTATTCGGAGGAATTCTGCACTCGACTATGCCCTACTATATTCTGCTTGGCCCAGGGGAAGCCAGCAATGTCCATGGCACGTAATGCTGAGTTAGTCTACGTTTGACTATGTTATGTCAGGTTATGTTTGGTTAAAGTGGCTTTGACCTTAGTGCTATACACTATTATTCGGCGTGTCCGTGTGATCCACTGTGCTCTAGAGTATTCTGCTTGTCTCCACGGATTCCGGCAGCTGTGATCGCAGCACGCTATGTTGAGTTATGCTACGTTTGGTTAGGTTATGTTAGCCTGGGTTAGATCTGGATGGTTGTGACTTATGTGCCATACACTGCGATTCTATGGATTTCTGCGCGCTGCTGCCCTCTAGTATGCCCCGCTCAATTCTCGGGATGCCAGCAATAGTGGTAGAGGTACATTAGGTTGAGTCATGTAACGTATGTTTATGCTAAGTTTGGACGAATTAGGATATTATGTCTTTGACTTTTGTACTATACAATGTTATTCGGTGGACTTCTGCGCTCTAGTGCGCTCTACCATGTTCTGCTTGGCTCTGGGGTGGCCTGCAGTAGTGGTCTTGGCACGTTATGTTGAGGTATGCTACGTTCGGGTATGTTGCGTTTGGTGAGGTTAGGATGTGATAGTCCAGGCATTTGCACTGAACACTGCTATCCACGGATTTCTGCGCTCTACTGTGTTCGAATATTTTCTGCTCGTTTCTGGGGTGGCCAGCGATAGTAGTCTCGGCAAGTTAGGCTGAGACAGTTAACGTTTGTTCAAGTTAGGTTAGTTCATGTTCGGTCGGGCAACTTAGGCTTTCGTGCTATACACTGATATTCGGAGTATTACTGCGCTGTGCTATGCTTTAATAAATTATGCTTAGTCCTCGGAATGCCAGCAATATCGGTCTCGGCACGTTAGGCTGAGTAAGGTTACGTTTGGTCAGTTTAGGTTTGGTTAACTTCGGTAACGGTAGCTCTGACTTTCGTGCTATACACTGTCATTCGGTGTATTTCCGTGACCTACTGTGCTCTTCCATATTCTGCTTGTCGACGGGGAGGCCAGGAGCAGTGGTCGCTGCAAGTTATTTTGAGATATGCAATGTTCGGGTGGGTTAGCTTTGGTCGCGTTATGCTAGGGTATCTACGGCTCTTGTGCTATACACTGCAATGCGGTGGATTACAGCGCTACGCTGTGCTCTAGTAAATTCTGCTAGTCCCTGAGGAGGCCAGCTGTAGCGGTCCTGTCGTGTTATGTTGGGTTAAGCTCCGTTTGGTTGTGATAGGTTCGTCTAGATTAGGATACGCTACTTTGAGTCTTGCGCTACCCACTGCTATTCGGTGGCTTTCTGCGCACTAATGTTCTCTAATATGCTCTGCTTGGCTCTACGAAGGCCATCAATAGCGGTAGCGCCACGTTATGTTGTGTTAGACTACGTTCGGTTACGTTAGACTGGGTCGGGGTAGGTTATGGTATATTTGGCGTTTATACTCTACACTGCTATTCGGAGGATATCTGCGCTCTAATGTGTTCTAACATGCTCTGCTTGTCTCTGCGAAGGCCACCAGTATCGGTCGCCGCACGTTACGTTGATTTATGCTACGTTTGGATAGATTACCTTATGCCAGGTTTGGTTATGGTGTCCTAGACCTTTGTGCTACTCACTCTAATGCGGTAGATTTCTGCGTTCTACTGTGCCCCAGTACATTCTCCTTGTCTCTGTGGATGTCAGCAATAGTGGCCTGGACATTTTGGTTTAGTTATGCTTGGTTTGGTTATGTTACGTTTGTCTGGGTTAGGATAGGCTACTTTGACTTCTGCGCTAGTCCTTGCTTTTCGCTGTATTTCTCCCGTCTAATGTGCTCTAATATGCCCTGCTTGGCAATGGGGAGAACAGAAATATTGGTCTTTTCACTTCATGCTTAGTTACACTACGTTTGGGTAGGTTATGTATGGTCAGTTTAGGTTATGGTATGTCTGACATTTGTGCTATGCTCTGCAGTGCGGTGGATTTCTGCGCACTACTGTGCCCTAGTATACTCTGCTTGTCTCTGTGGAGGTCAGAAATAAAGGTCTCGTCATGTTAGGTTGATTTAGATTAATTTTGGATATGTTACGTTTGGCAAGGTTAAGATAGGCTACTTTGACTTCTGCTCTATTCACTGCTATTCGGAGGATTTCTGCGCTCTAATGAGCTCTGATGTTCTCTGCCTGGACTTAGGGAGGACGTGAATACTGTTCTCCACGCGTTATGTTGAGTTACTCTAGTTTGGATAGGCTAGGACAGGTCAGGTTATGACAGGCAGTCTTTCACTTTTGAGCTATACAAAGCAAGGCGGCGGACTTCTGCGTTCTGCTGTCCTCTCGTATCTTCTTCTTGGCCCTGGAGGCCAGCAATAGTTGCCTCGGCACGATAGGCTGAGTTACGTTGAGTAGGGTTATGTTACGTTTGGATAGGTTACGATACGATAGATTTGACTCGTGTGCTGTACACTGCATTCGGAGGAATTGTACGATCTACATAGCTCCACTATACTATGCAGGAAACCGGGGAGGCCAGTAATCGTGTTCTCGGCACGTCAGGTTGTGTCTTGCTACGTTTGATCAGGTAATGTTAGCCTGGGTTAGGTTTGGATAGTTGCGACTTTTGTGTTATAACCTGTTATTCTGTGGATTTCTGCGCTCTACTGTGATCAAATATATTCTGCTTGGCTCTGGGGAGGCCAGCAAATAGAGGTCCTGTCTCGTTAGGTTTAGATATTCTACGTTTGTTTAGGATAGCTTGGGTCAGGTTCGGTTACGATATCTTTGACTATTGTCCAATACACTGCTATTTGTTGGCTTTCTGCGCCCTACTATGCTTTAGTGTGTTCTACTTGGCTCTGGTGGGGCCAGCAATAGTTGCCTCGGCACGTCACGATGAGATAGGTTACGTTTGGTTACGTTAGGTTCGTTCAGGCTTGGACACAGTACCTTTGTCTTTTTGTCCTGTACACAGCTATACGGTAGATTTGTGCGGTGTACTGTGCTCTAGCATGTTCTGCTTCGCTCTGGGGAGGCCAGCTGTAGTGGACGCGGCACGGTTGTTTGTATTACGTTACGTTTGGTTTGGTTAGGGTAGGTTAAGTTTAGTTAGGAAGGCTTCGAAGTTTGCGCTGTACGCTGCTAGTCGCTTGATATCTACGCTATACATTTCTCTAATATGCCCTGCTTGACGCTGGGGAGGCCAGCAACATTTTCCGCGGCACATTATATTGAGCTACGTTAGGTTTGGTTACGTTACGTTTGGCTATGTTAGGACAGCATAGCATTGACTTTTAAGCTATGCACTCCTATTCGGTGGATTTCTGCGTTCTACTGTCATCTAATGTATTCTGCTCAACTCTCGGGAGGCCAGCAGTAGTCACCAGGGCCCGTTAGGTTGCGCAATGTTACGTTCGGTTTGGTTAGGTTAGGCCAAGCTTGGTTAGGATGACCATTACATTCGTGCCATACACTGTTATTCGTTTGATATCTGCTATCCACTGTGCTCCAATACATTCTGCTTGGCTCTGAACTGGCCAGCAATTGTGGTCTCGGCACGTTAGGTTGAGTTATGTTACGTTTCGCTAGGTTACGTTGGTACTGATTAGGACTGAATGGCTTTGACTTCTCTGGTATGCACTGCGATTCTATGGACTTCTGCGAACTACTGTCCCCGAATATGTTCTGCTCAGCTCTGGAGAGGCCTGCAGCATTGGACGCAGCACGTTTGGCTGAGATAGGATGTATTTGACCGTGTTACGGTTGGTTCGGTTAGGAAAGGAGAGCCATGACTTTTCTGCTACACTCTGCTTTTCGGTAGATTTCTGCGCTCCCGATGCTATAACAGTTTCTGCTTGGTACTGGGGAGGCCAGCAATATTAGTCTCGGCCGTCTATGTCGAGTAAGGCTGCGTTTGGTTAAATTAGTTTGGATCAGGTAAAGTCCGGATATCTTTGAGTTTTGTGCTATGCACTGAAATTCGGCGGATTTCAGCGCTCTGGTGCCCTCTAGTATATTGTGCATGGCTCTGGGGAGGCCGGCGCTAGCGGTCTCGCCGCGTTGGATGTGTTATGTTACGTTTGGCTAATAATTCGGCGGATTTCAGCGCTCTGGTGCCCTTTAGAATATTGTGCTTGGCTCTGGGGAGGCCGGCGCTAGCGGTCTCGCCGCGTTGGATGTGTTATGTTACGTTTGGCTATGTTACGATTGGTTATGTTAGGAGAGGAGAGCTTTGACTTTTGTGCTATACACTGCTACCCGCTGGATTCCTGCCTTCTACCATGCTCTAATATGTTGTGCTTGGCGCACGGGAGGCCTGCTGTAGTGGTCTCTGTGCGTTACGTTGAGCTAGACTACGTCCGATTAGCTAAGGTTCGGTCAGGTTTGGTTTAGACATCTTCGACTTTTGCGCTGTACGCTGCAAAGCGGAGGATGTATGCGCTCAACTGTGTTCTTGCACACTCCGCTTGTCTCTGGGGAGGCCAGCAGCAGTCACCGTCGCCCGGTCGGTTGAACCATGTTTCGTCCGGCTACGTTAGTTTACGTTATGTTTGGTCAAGGATGCACTGACTTTCGTGCCATACACTGTTATTAGGCGGATATCTGCTATCCTCTGTGCTCCACTATACTCTGCTTGGCTCTGGGAAGGCTTGCGATAGTGGTATCGGCACGTTACGTTGAGTTAGGTTACGTTTGGGTACGCTGCGTCTGGATGGGTTAGGATATGATATGTTGGAATGTTGTGCTATACACTGCTATACGTTGAATTCCTGCGCTCTACTGTGCTCTAGTACGTTCTGCTTGGCTCTCGGGAGGCCGGCGACGGTGGTTTCTGCACGCTAGTTAGAGTCAGGTTACGCTTCGCATGGCTAGGTTTGGATAAGTTTCGTTGCGATGGCTTTGACTTTTGTGCTACACACTGCTCTTTCGAGGATTTCAGCGCTCTGCTGTGCACTAATATTCCCTACTTTGACCTGGGCATGCTTAAAATAGCTGCCGCGGCGCGTTAGGTTTGGTTAGGTTACATTTGGTTAAGTTATGTTACGTTACGTTTGGTTAGGATGGCTCTGACTTCTGTGTTATGCAATGATATGCTGTGGATTTCTGAGCTCTGCTGTGCCCTAATATGTTCTGGTAGGCTGTGGTGAGGCCAGAAATAGATGTTACGACTCGTTACGTTTAGTTACTTTACGTCTGGAAAGGTTTGGTTAGGTCAGGTTAGGTTAGGTTGTCTTTGACTTTCGAGCTACACAAGGCTGCTCTGTGGATTTCTGCGCTCTACTGTGCACAATCATGCTCTGCCTGGCTATATCCCATGGACTTCTGGGCTCTACTGTGCTCTAGTATTTTCTTCTTGGCTCCGTGGAGGTCATCAATTGTGGTCTCGACGCGTTATGTTGCGTTAGGTTACGTTTGGCTTGGTTAGGTCAGGCTAATGTCTGGAGGTACTGCTTTGACTTTCGCGCCATACACTGTTATTCGCTGGATGCCTGTGCTCTACTGCGCTGTACAATTTTCTGCTCGAACCTGGTGTGGCCAACAACAGTGGTATTTGCATGTTGGATTGAGTTACGTTTCGTTTGGGTATGTGACGATTGGTCATGTTATGATGGGAAAGCATTTACTCTTGTGCTATACACATATGTTCTGTGGATATTTGCCCTCTGCTGTGCCCTGCTGCATAATGCTTGGCCCTGGAGAGGCCAGCCATTGTGGTCACCGCACGTTATGTTGAGTCTTAATACGTTTGGTTTGGGTATGTTTGTTTGGGTTAAGTTTGGGTGGCATTGACTATTCTGCTGTCTACTGCGATTTAATGAATTCCTGGGCGCTACACTCCTCCACTGCCTTCTACTCGACTCTGGGGCTTCCAGCAATGGTAGTGTCGTCACGTTGGGTCGAGCTATGTTACGTTTGGTTACGTCATCCTTGGTTAGGTTAGGACAGGATAGCTTTGACTTACGTGCTGTGCATTCCCTTTCGGTGGATTTCTGCGCTCTGCTGTTCTCCTGTATATTCTTCTTGGCAATGGGCAGCCCTGGAATGTTTGTCGCGGAACGTCAGTTTGAGACATGTTGCGTTTGGTCTTGTTACTATTGGTTATGTTAGGATATGACAGTCTTGACATTTTTGCCACACACTGCTGTTCCGTAGATTTCTGCGCTGTACTGTGCTCTACTATATTCTGTTTGTCCCTGTGGAGGCCAGCAATAGTGGTCTCGTCAATTTGGGTGGAGATAGGATACGTTTTGTTACGTTACGTTTGGTCAGGTTAGGATACGATAGCTTTGACCTTTGTGCCTTATACTGCTATTCCTTGGATTCCTGCGCCCTGCTATTCTCCAGTATATTCTGCTTGGCTCTGGGGAGGCCGGAAATAGTGGTCTCGTCACTTTGTGTTTTATTACGTTACGTTTGGTTATGTAACGTTTGGATATGTAAGAATAGGATAGCTTCTGCTTTTGTGTTACACACTGCTATCCTGTGAATTCCTGCGCTCGACTGTGCTCTAACATGGTGTGCTTGGCTCTGTCGGGGCCAGCAATTGTGGTCTAGGCACGATAGGCTGAGTTAGGCTGCGATACATTCCGTTACGTTTGGTACTGTTAGGATAGGAAAGCTTTGATCTTTGTGCTGTACACAGACTTTTGGTAGGTTTGGGCGCTATACTGTGCTCCAATATTTGTTTTTTGGTTCTGCGGACTGCAGCAATATTCTCGGCACGATAGGTCGAGTTATATTACGTTTAATTAGGTTAGGTTAGGTATGTTTCGGTGAGGGCAGCTTTGACTTTCGTGCTATACACTGCTCTTCGGAATATTTCTGCGGTCTACTGTGCTCTACTGCATTCTGCTTTGCCCTGTGGAGGCCAGCAATAATGGTCGCGTCACGTTATGTTGAATTAGGCTAGGTTTGGTTAGGCAAAGCTAATTTGTGTTAGGTTCGGGTAGCTTTGACTGTTCTGCTATACACAGCGATCATATGGACTTCCGCGCACGACTCACATCTAAAATATTCTGCTCGGCCATGCGGAGGGCAGCAATAGTGGTCGTGGCTCGTTAGGTTGTGTTAGGTTACGTTCGCTTATGTGACGATTGGCTACTTTAGGATACGGTAGCTTTGACTTTTGTGCTATACACTGCTGCTCGGTGGATACCTACTCTGCATTGTGCTCTAGTATTTTCTGCTTGTCTCTGGGGAGGACAGCAATGGTGTCATGGATACCTTGCATTGGGCTAGGTTACGCTTGGTTACGTTACGTTTGGATAGGTTAGGATAGGGTAACCTTGACATTTGTGCTATACACTAGTATTCGATGTATTTCCGCGCTCTACTGTGCTCTATTATTTTCTGCTTGTCTCTGGGGACGCCGGAAATGGTGGTCTCGGCACGTCTGGTTGAGTTATGTTATGTTCGGTTAGGCTAGGTTTGGTAATGTATGGTTAGTGTAGTTTGACTTTCGTACTATACACAGATATTCGATGGATTCATGCCCACTACTGTGCTCTACTCTTATCTGCTATATCATGGGGAGGCGAGCAATAGTGGACGCGGCAAGTTATTTTGAGCTTTTCTAGGTTAGGTCAGATTACGTTTGTTTGCGTTTGGTGTGGATGTCTCCGACTCTTCTGCTGTACACTGAGATTCTACGCTGTTCTGCGTCCTGCACTCCTCTAATATGCTCTGCGCCGCTCTGGGGTGGCCGTCAATAGTGTTCGCGGAAAGCTAGGTTGAGTCGGTTTGCGTTTAGTTACGTTAGGTTATCTTGAGGTAGGTTGGGATAGCTTTGACTTCCGTCCGGCACACTGCTATTCTATGGACTTCTGCGCTCTACTGTGCGCTGTAACAATCTGCTTGTCTCCGGGGACGCCAGGGATGGATGTCGTGGCACGTAACATTGCGTTATGCTACGTTTGGTCATGTAAGGTATGGTTAGGTTAGGATAGCATAGCATAGACTTTTGTGCTACACACAGCTATTCGGTGTGCCTCTGCCCTATACTGTGCTCTAATATGCTCTGTTTGGCTTGTGGAGGAGAGCAACAGTGGCCTCAGCATGTTACACTGTGTTAAGTCACGTTTGGCTATGTTACGATTGGCTAGTTTATGAAAGGATTGCTTTATCTTTTGTGCCATAGGCCGCTATTTGGTGAATCTCTGCGCTCTACGGTGCTCAACTGTGTACTGTTTATCGCTGGGGAGGCCAACGATAGTGGTCGCGGCACGTTTGGTTCGCCTATGCTACGTTAGGATTGGTTAGTTTCGGATAAGTTTGATTAGGATGGCTTTGACTTTTGCGCTTTGCACTGTTGATCGGTGGATCCCTTCGTTCTATTGAGCTCGAGTATATTCTGCTTGGCTAGGTGGAGGCCAGCTGCAGTGGTCTCGGCACGGTAGGCTGAGGAACGTTTCGTATGGTTATGTTACATTTGATTCGTTTTGGAGACCATAGCTTTGACTTTTGTGCTACAAAAAGCTGTCATTCGTATGGTTATGTAACATTTGATTCGTTTTGGAGACCATAGCTTTGACTTTTGTGCTACAAAAAGCTGTCCGGTGGA
>NW_016909381.1:0-817 GCF_001483705.2 Eufriesea mexicana
TTTATTGACATTTTCTACTAATATCGTGGTGGGCTAACTTTCTTGCATAAATAAGGAGGAGAGCATCTAGTGGCGTGCTACAGCCATTGCAATCCTATAGGATCTGGCGGGAGAATACATTTTTATTGACATCTTCGACTAATATCGTGGTGAAATGACAGTCTTGCATAAATAATAATGAAATATTCTATTAGCGAGCTATAGCAGCTGGCTGGAAAATTCAATTTTATTGCCAGTTTCTACTAATATCGTGGTGAGCTCAGTTTCTTGCATAAATAATGGAGAAGGATTGTTTTGGCGTGCCATAGCCATTGCAATGTTATAGAAACTTGCTGAGAAATTGAATTTTGTTGACATTTCCGACAAGTATCGTCGTGGGCTATCTTTCTTGCTTAAATAAGGAGGAAAGACTATAGTGTCGTGCTGTAGCCATTGCAATGCTATAGAATCTGGATGGAAAATACCTTTTTATTGCCATTTCCGACTAATATCGTGGTGAGCTACCTTTCTCTCATAAATATGGAGGAAAGATTCTATTGGCGCGCTATAGCCACTGCAATGCTATGGAATCTGGCTGGAAAATACCTTTTTATTGCCATTTCCGACTAATATCGTTGTTACCTAACTTTCGTACATAAATAAGGAGGAAAGATACTATAGGCATGGTATAGCCATTGCAATTCTATATAATTTGCGTTCAAAATTCGATTTTATTGACATTCTCGACTAATATCGTTGTGAGCTAACTTTCTTTCATAAATGAGGAAGAAATATCCTATTGTCGTGCTGTAGTCTTTGCGATGCTATAGAATCTGTC
>NW_016909382.1:0-395 GCF_001483705.2 Eufriesea mexicana
TAGGTTTTGTTAAGTATTGTCGGGATGGCTTTGACTTTTGTGCTTTACGCTGCTATTCTGTTCGCATTTGCGACGTGCATTGTTCTACTAGCATCTGCTTGGATCTGGCGTGGTCAGCAATAGCGGTCGTGGCACCTTTCTTCGAGTAATGCTAAATGTGGCTAGGTTAGGTTAGGTTAAGTTTGTTTAGGATAGGTTTGGTTAGGATGGCTTTGACTTTTATGCCAGAAACCACTGTACGGTGGATTTCTGTGCTCTACTGTGTTCTAAATTTCTATGCCTGGGCCTGGGGAGGGCAGCAATGGTGGTCGTGGCTCATTACGTTGAGTTCAGCTACGATAGGTGAGGTTGTGCTAATTTGGGTTGGGTTAGGGTATCTTTCACATTTTGCTGTA
>NW_016909382.1:1659-2588 GCF_001483705.2 Eufriesea mexicana
TACAGCTGTGTATAACACAAAACTCAAAGTAATCCAATCCTAACCTGACCAAACGTAACGTATCCGGACGTAACATAAAAAAATTTATCGTGCCACGACCATAACTGGTGGCCTCCCCAGAGTCGAGCAGAGTATAGTAGAGGACAGTAGAACGCAGAATGCCACCAAATAGGAATGTATAGCACAAAAGACAATGATAGCCTGTCGTATCCTGGCCAAACGTAGCATAAACAAACGTTGCATAACTCAAGGTAACGTGAAGAGACCGCTATTGCTGCCTCCTCAGAGCCAGGCAGGACATACTAGAGCGCAGTAGAGCGCAGAAATACATCGAATAGCAGTCTACAGCACAGTAGCTTGAACTACCCTTACCAACCTTAGCATAATACTTCCTACCCGAACATAACCTATCTTGACATAACGTGCCAAGATCAGCATTGCTGCCTTTACCAGAGCCAAACTGAAAACATTAGGGCATTGCCGGGCGCAGAAGTCAACCTAATAGAAGACTGTAGCATTAAAGACGAAGCAATCCCCTCCTAACCTAACCAATCGTAACATAACCAAACCAAACCAAACTCAACCTAACGTGCCGCGACCGCCATGGCTTGCCGCCACAAAGTCATACAAACATATTTTTGCAGGGTGGAACGCCGAAATCCATAGAATAGCAATGTATAACGGAAAGGCCATAGATATCCAAGGCTAATCCAATCCAACGGAAAGCAGCGAAACACAGACTTACCCAACCTAACGTGCCTAGACCGATATTGCTGCCATCCTTAGGGCTAAGAAGGGCATACTAGCGCCCAGCAGAGCGCAGCAATACGTCGAATAACAGTCTACAGCTCAAAAGTTAAAACTAGCTTAACCAAACATAGCCTGACCCTACCAAACCGAACATAACCTGACACATCAAGAAGTGCCGA
>NW_016909383.1:0-3236 GCF_001483705.2 Eufriesea mexicana
TTGCGCTATACACTGTTATCCGCGGATTTCCGCGCTCTCAGGTGTTCTAATATCTTCTGCTTAGCCCCGGGAATGACATCAATAGCAGCAATGGCACGCTAGGATGGGAGAGTTCACTTTCGGTTTGGTTAGGTTAGGTTAAGCTCGGGCAGGTTTACTTCGACTTTCGTGCTATACACCGCTATCCGGACGATTTCTTCGCTGCACTGCGCTCTCCATTACACTGCCTAGCCCTGGGAATGCCAGCAGTATTGGTATCGGCACGTTAGGTTGTGTCAGGCTACGTATGGTTAGTTTAGGTTAGGCCATGTTCGGCAAGTGTAGCTTCGGCTTTCGCGCTATACACTGTTTTCGGGTGTACCTCAGCGCTGAACAGTGCTCCAATATATTCTTCTTGCCACTGTGGAGGCCACCAATAGTGGTCGCGGCACGTTACGTTGAGGTAGGATACGCTTTGTTAGATTAGGTTAGTCTGAGTTCGGTCTGGATAGATATGACTTTTGTGCTGCACACAGCGTTTCTATGGATTTCTGCGCTCTAGTGTCCTATAGTAAGCTTTGCTCGACCCTGGGGAGGCCAGCAATTGTGGTTGCGGTACGTTAGGCTCAGTTATGCTACGTTTGGCTACGTTATGGTTGGATGTATTGGGTTAGGATAGCTTTGACTTTTGTGCTATGCACAGCTATTAGGAGGGCCTCCGCCCTGTAATGCGCTCTAGTATGTTCTGCTTGGCTCTGGAGAGCCCAGTAATAGTGGTCTCGGCACGTAACATTGAGTTGTGCTGAGATTGGTTATGTTAGATTTGGTCAGGTGTGGTATTCCGCGCTCGGCATTGCTCTACTATACTCCAAACGACTCTGGGGCGGCGAGCAGTAATGGGCGTGACACGTTAGCTTCAGTCAGATTGCGTTTAGCTTGGTTAGGTTAAGTTAGGTTAGGTTATGTTAGGTCAGTATATCTAAGGCTTTTGTGCTGTTCGGTGCAATGCGGTGGACTTCTGCGCTCCTCTGTGCCCTTGTACCACCTGCTTGCCTCTGTGGAGGGCAGAAGTAGTGGTCTCACTAAGTTAGGTTTAGTTATATAACTTTTTGTTAGGATAGGTTGGGCCAGGTTAGGTTAGGATACCTTCGACTTTTGTGCTATTCATTGCATTGCGGTGTATCACTGCGAGCTCCAGTGGCCTTGCACCATCTGCTTGTCACTGTGGTGGCCAGCAATAATTGTTTCGTCATATTAGGTTGAGCTAGGTTGCGTTTGGATATATTGCGTTTGGCTATGTTAGGGTATGCTGCTATGACTTTTATGCTATACACTGCAATGCATTGGATTCCTGCATTCTACTTTGCTCTGGCATATTCTGCTTGTCTCTGGTGTGTCCAGCAATAGTGGTCTCGTTCGGTCAGGTCGAATTAGGATACGTTCGGCAAGGTTAGAGGAGGCTACCTTGACTTTTGTGCCTTCACTGCTGTTGGGTGGATTTTTGCGCTCTAATCTGCTCAAATATGGTCTGCTTGGCTCTGGAGAGGACAGCAATATTGGTCTCGTCGCGTAATGCTGAGTTACACTACGTGTGGATAGGTTAGTTTTGGACATGTTTGGTCAGAGTATGCTCCACTTTTGTGCTGTACTCTGCAATGCGGTAGATTTCCGCGTTATGCCGCGCTCTAGGATATCCTGCTTGACTCTGCGGAGGCCAGCAATTGTGGCCTCAGCACGAGAGACTGAGATATGCTACGTTCAGATTTGTTACCTTTGGTGAGGTTAGGATAGGTTAGTATAGACTTTTGTGCTATACACTGCTATCCACGTATTTCGGCGCTCTAATGTGCTCTAATATGGTCTGCTTGGCTCTGGAGAGGCCAGCAATACAGGTTGCGGTACGCTCTGCTTAGTTACGCTGCGTTTGGTTAGGTTATATTAGGTCAGTTTAGGTCCGGACACCTCCAACTTATGTGCTATACACTGCAATACGGCGGGTTTCTGAGCTCTATTGTGCTCTGGTATATTCTCGTTGGCTCCGGGAGGCCGGCAAATGTGGTCTCGGCGCGTTAGGTTTATTAATGTTACGTACATTTGTGTTACGTTTGGTTAGGTTAGGATACGGTAGCCATGACTTTTGCGTTGTAAACTGCTATTCGGTGGATTTCTGCTATCTACAGTGCTCTAACATGTTCTGCTTGGCTCTGGGGAGGCCAGCATTATCGGTCACGACACACTAGGTTGTGCTATACTAGGTTTGGTTTTGTTACGTTTGGTGAGGTTACGATATAATAGTTTAGACATTTGTGCTACACACAGCTGTCCGCGTATTTCTGCGCTCTACTGCGTTCTATTGTTTTCTGCTTGGCTCTGCGGCGGCCAGCAGTAGCTGTCTCGGCAGGTTCGGTTGAGTTAGGTTATGTTTGGTTTGGTTAGGTTATGTCAGGTTAGGTTAGCATATCTTTGACTTTTGTGCTATTCACTGCAATGCGGTGGATTTCTGCGCACCACTGTGATGTAGTACACTCTGCTTGCCAATGTGGAAGACGGCAATAGTGGCCTCGTCACGTTAGGTTTATTTAGGTTATGCTCGGATATGTTACGTTTGCTTAGGTTAGGTTAGGCTTCATTGACTTTTGTGCTACACACTGCTATTCGGTGCATTTCTGCGCTCTAATGTGCTCTAATATGCTCTGCTTGTCTCAGGGTGGCCAGTAATAGAGATCTCGGTACGATAGGTTGAGCTATCGTACGTTTCGTTTGGTTAGGTAATGAAGGTACTGTTTGGATTTATTTGACTTTTGCGTTGTACATTGCAATGCGGTCGATTTCTGTGCTCTGCTGTTCTACAGCACATTCTGCGTGTCTCTGTGGTGGCCGGAAACCGTGGTCTCGTCATGTTCGGTTTATTCAGGCTACGTTTGCGTATGTTACGTCTGGCTAGGTTAGGATACGCTACTTTGACATTTGTGCGGTTCACTGCTATTCGCTGTATATCTGCGCTCTAATGTGCTCTAACATGCTATGCTTAACTCCGCGGAGACCATCAATAGCGGTCGCGGCATGCAAAGTTGGGTTGCACTGCGTTTGGTTTGGCTCGGCTAGGTACGTTTGGTAAGGTCATCTTTGATTTCTCGGCTGTACACTGCAGTGCGGTGGATTTCAGTGCTCTACTGTGCTCTGGTATATCCTGCTTGTCCCTAGGAGGGCAGCAATGTTTGCCTCGTCACGTTGTGTTGAGTTACACTACTTTTGTA
>NW_016909383.1:4546-7791 GCF_001483705.2 Eufriesea mexicana
TTCGGTAGATTTCTGCCCTCTACATTGCGCTACTATACTCTGCGCGGCTCTGGGGAGGCGAGCAATAGTGTACGTAGCACGTTAGATTGTGTTAAGTTACGTTCGGGTAGGTTAGGTTAGATTAAGTTTAGATAGGATTGCTTTGGCTTTCGTGCCATACATCGCTATCCGGTGGATTTCTCTGTTCCACTGTGCTCTGCTGTATTCTGCTTGGCTCAGGGGAGGCCGAAAGTAGTGGTCACTGCAATTTAAGCTTAGTTACGCTACGTTTGGTTTGGTTAGTTTAAGTAAAGTTAGGACACGATATTTTCGACTTATTTGCTGTACACAGCAATATGGCTTATTTCTGCGCTCTGCTGTGCTGTAGTATATTATGATTGTCTCTGGGGAGGCCAGCAGTAGTGGTCTCGGCACGTTAGTTAGAGTTTGGCTACGTTTGCCTATGTTACGTTTGGTCTGGTTAGTATAGAATAGCTTAGACACTTGCGCATACGCTGCTCTTCGGTGGACTTCTGCTATCTATCTGGCTCAAATGTGTTCTGCTTGTTCTTGGGAAGGCCAGCAATATTAGTCTCATCACGTTGTGTTGTGTTACACTACGTTTGGTTAGGTTTGGTTAGTTGAGTTTAGGTCGGGGTATGTTTGTCTTTTGCGGTGTACAATGCAATGCGTTGGGTTTCTGCGCTCTGCTATGCCGTAGTATGCTCTGCTCGGCGCAGGGAAATCCAGCAATAGTGGTCTCGACCTGATAGTGTTAGTTATGCATCGTTTGTGTTACGTTTCGTGACGTTGGGACAGGATAGATTACACGTTTGGGCTTTGCACAGCCATCCGCGGTTTTCTGCGCTCTACTGCGTTCTAATATTTTCTGCCTGAATGTGGTGAGGCCAGCAATAGTGTTCCCGCAACGTTGGGCCTAGTAAAGTTGCGTATGTTTATGTTTCGCTGGGCTATATTAGGATGCCGTAGCCATGACTGTTGTGCTATGCATTCCTTTTCGGTGGATTTCACCCTTCTATTGTGAACTAACATATTCTGCTTGGCTCTGGGCAGCCAGCTATATATTCTCGTCGCGCTGTGTTGAGCTACACTACCTTTAGGTAGGCTAGGTGTGGTTAAGTTCGGTTAGGATAGCTTTTACTTTCGTGTCATACATAGCAATACGGTTTGTTTCTGTTATATATTGAACCCTTCTATTGTGAACTAACATATTCTGCTTGGCTCTGGGCAGCCAGCTATATATTCTCGTCGCGCTGTGTTGAGCTACACTACCTTTAGGTAGGCTAGGTGTGGTTAAGTTCGGTTAGGATAGCTTTTACTTTCGTGTCATACATAGCAATACGGTTTGTTTCTGTTATATATTGCGCTCTACTATATTCCACTTGGCACAGTGGAGGCCGGAGGCAGTGGTCGCGACAGGTTATGTTGTGTTACGCTACGTTTGGTTCGGTTGTGTTAGGTCATGTTAGGTGAGCATCACTTCGACTTTTGTGCTGTACACTGCTATTCGGTGGATTTCTGCCTTCTACTATGCTCTAGTATGTTCTGCTTGGCTTCGTGGAGGCAAGAAATTGTGGTCGCTGATCGTTACTTTGAGTTAGGTTACGTTTGGTAATATTACGATTGGTTGCGATGGGAAAGGATAGCTTTGACATTTGTGGTATACACAGCAATGCGGCTGACTTTTGCGCTCTACCGTGGTCCAATATCTTCTGCTTAGATCATGGGATACCAGCAATAGTGGTCTGGGGGCATTAGATAGAGACGTGTTATGTTTGGCTAGGTTAGGTTATGTTAAGCTCGGCTGGTTATCTTTGACTTTCGTGCTATACACATATGTTCGGAAGATTTCTGCGCCCTACATTGCTCTTCAATAATCTGGTCGACCCTGGGGAAGCGAGCAATAGTGGTCCAGGTATGTTAGGTTGAGTTAAGTTATGTTTGGTTAGGTTAGGTTAGGACAAGTTCAGTCAGGATGGCTCCGTCTTTCGTGCTATACACTATTATTCGGTGAAAATCTGTGATCGAATGTGCTCTACTTCAACCTGTTTGGCCATGAGGAGGCCAGGAGCAGCGGTCGCGGCACGTTATGTTGAGTTATGTTGCGTTCGGTTAGGTTAGGTACTGTCTGGTTGTGCTAGGATATGTACGGCCTTCGTGCTTTTCACTACAGTGCGGTGGATTTGTGCGCGCTACTGCTCCCACGTACATGCGGCTTGTCCCTGTGGATGCTAGCAAACGTGACCTCGTCATGTTAGGTTGAGTTATGTTGCGTTTGGTTGTGTTGCCTGTGGTTACATTGCGTTTGGTTATGTTAGGATAGGTTACCTTAACTTTTGTGCTATACACTGCTGTTACATGGGTTTCTGCGATCTCCTGTGCTATACTGCACTCTGCTTGGTTCTGGGGAGGCCAGGAACATTGGTCGCGGCACGTTGTGTTGTGCTCCACTACGTTCGGTTAGGTTAGGTTAGGTGAGCCTAGCTCAGCGTATGTTCGACTTTTGCGGTATACACTGCAATGCGGTGTACTTCTGCGCTCTGCTGTACCGCAGTGTCTTATGCTTGGCGCAGGGAAGGCCTGCAATAGTGTTCTCGACCTGTAGTGTGAGTTACGCTTCGTTCGGTTATGTTACGTCTTGTGAGGTTATCGCACTATAGATTATACGTTTGTGCTTCGTACAACCATCCAGGGATTTGTGCGCTCTTCTGCGACCCAATATTCTCTGCTTGGCTGTGTTGAGACAAGCAATAGTGTCCTCCGAATCTAGGGTTTAGTAAAGTTACGTATGCTTGTGTTACGTTTGGCAAGGTTAGGATACGCTTACCATGACTCTTGTGCTATAAACTGCTATTCGGAGGATTTCTGCCTTCTACTGTGCCCTAACTTGTTCTGTATGGCTCTGGGGATGCCAGAATTATTGGTCTCTTCACGCTATGTTGAGCTTCACTACGTTTCTGTAGGTTAGGTGTGGTTAAGTTCGGTAAGTGTAGCTTCGACTTGCGCGGTGTACGCTGTTGATCGGTGGATTTCTGCGATCTGCTGTGCTCTAGTATGCTCTGCTTGTCTCTGGCGAGGCCTGCAGTAGTGGTATCGGCACGTTAGTTTGAGTTTAGCTACGTTTGATTATGTTACGCTTCGTTGTGTTAGGACATCGCAGCTTTGACTATTGTGCTATGCACTTCGATTCTATGGATGTCTGCGCTCTACTCTACTCTAACGTGTCCTGTTCGGCTCTGGAGAGG
>NW_016909383.1:8432-52774 GCF_001483705.2 Eufriesea mexicana
TATGTTCTAGTTAGCGCTTCTGAGGCCAGCAATAGTGGTCCCGGCACGTTAGGCTTAGTTAGGTTAGGTTTGGCTCGGCTGGAGCGGTTACGTTTGGTCGGGACAGCTGTGACTTTGGTGCTATGCGCTGCCATTCGTTCGATATCTGTGATCTGCATTGCTCTACTCGACTCTGCTTGTCTGTGGAGAGGACAGGAATAGTGGTCGTGGCAAGTTTGGTTGAGTTAGGATCCTTTTGGCCTTAATGTGTAGGTTAAGTTTGGTCAGGATGGCTTTGAGTCCTGTGCTATACACTGCTATACGGTAGACTTCTGCGCTCTACTGTGTTCTAGTATATTCTGCTTGGCTATGGGTAGGCCAGCCGTAGTGCTTTCGGAAATTTAGGCTGAGTTCGTTGCGTTTGGTTATGTCACGTTTGTTGAGGTAAGGATAGGGTAGCTTATACCATTATGCTGTACGCTGCTCCTCGGTGGACTTCTGAAGTGTACATGGCTCTAATATATTCTGCTCGACTCTCGGGATGCCATGAATAGTGGTCGCGGGACGTCAGGTTGAGCATTTATACGTTCGGTTAGGAGTGGTTCGGTCGTGTTTGCTTGGGATAGCTTTGACTTTTGTGCTCTACGCTGCTGTACTGTCGGTCCCAGCGTCCCACATTTTTCTGCTATACTCTGCTTGAATCATTTCGGGCCAGTAATAGTGGCAGCGGCACCACACTGTGGGTTCCGTTACGCTGGGTTATGTAACGTTTGGACAGGTTAGGAGGGGATAGCTTTGACTTTTCTGCTACGCACAGATATTCCGTGGATTTCTGCGCTGTACTTTGCTCTAGTACGCTCAGATTGTCTGTGGGACGCTAGCAATGGTGGTCTCGGCACGTTGGACTGTGTTAGACTACGTTTTGGATTAGTATTGTTAGTTTGGATTAGGTCTGGGTAGCATTGTCTTTCGTGTTGCACACTGTTGTTCGGTGGAATTATACGCTCTGCTGTTATCTACTATACTACGCTCGATTCTGGGAGGCCAGCAATGCTGGTCGCGGCACGTTATTTTGAGTTACGTTACGTTCGGTTATGACATAATTTGTAAGGGTAGGAAACTGCGGCTTCAACTTTTGTTCTGTACTCTACCATTCGTTGGGTTCCTGTACTCTACATTGCACCAATACACACTGCTCGACACTGGCGAGATCAGCAATAGCGGCCTCGGCACGCTAGGTTGAGTTGGGTTACGCTTCGCTTGACTAGATTAGTCTACGTTTGACTAGGGGAGCTTTGACTTCTGTGCTATACACTGCTATTCGGACGATATCTGCACTCTGCATTGCTCTGATGGCATTTTCTTGTCTCTGGTAAGGCCAGCAATAGCGTTCGTGGCACGTGTGTTTGGGTTAGGTTCCGTTTGGTTAGGTTAGGGTAGGTTAAGTTTGGTTAGGATTGCTTTGACTTTTGTGCTATGCGCTGATAATCGGAGTATTTCTGCGCCCTACCGTGCTCTAGTATATACTGCATTGCTTTGGGGAGGCAAGCGATAGTGGTCTCGGCACGTTATGTTACGATATGTTGCGTTTGCGTATATTACATTTATATATGTTATTATAGGATTGTTAATGCTCCTGTGCTATACACTTATATTTGGTTGATACCTGCGCCCTACATTGCTCTACTGTACCCTGCTCGTCTCTCGGGATGCGGGCACCATTGTCCTTGGCGCGTTAGATTGAGCTAGGTTACGTTTGGTTAGATTAGGTTTGGCTAGGTTTTGTCAGGTTATCTTTGAGTTTCGAGCTATAAGCAGCTATTCCGTTGATTCCTGCGCTCCACTGTGTTCTACTCTGATGTGCTAGACGCTGAGGAGGCCAGCAATACTGGTAACGGAACGTTACGTTGAGTTCGATTACGTTTTGATAGGTTAGGTTCGTTTGGGTTGGTTTTGGACATCCTTGACTTCTCTGCAGTACGTTGCGGTCACAATAATTTCTGCGCCTTAATCTCCTGTAATATGTCCTGCTTCGCTCTGTGGAGGCCAGCAATCGTGGCCGCGGCACGTAAGGCTGAGTTAAATTCCGTTTGGTTTTGTTGGGTTTCTATGGGTTAGGTGTGGATAGCTTTGCCTTCCGCGTTGTACATCGTTATTCGGTGAAATTCCGCGCTCTACTGTGCTCTGCTATATTCTGCTGGAATCTGCTGAGGCCAGCAATAGTGGTAGCGGCACGTTACCTTGAGGTAGGTTACGATTGGTTATGTTACGATTTGTTGCGTTAGGAAGGTTTGGCTACAACTTTTGCGCTATACACAGGTATTCGGCGGTTTACTCCGCCCGGCATTGCTCTAGTATCCTCTGCTTTACCCTGGGGAGGTCAGAAATAGTGACCGCGTCATGTTAGGTTGTGATACGTTATGTACGGTTCGTCTATGTTAGTATGGGTTAGGCTTGAAAAGCTTTGATTTTTCTGCTATACACTGCGATTCTGTGGATTTCTGCGCTCTTCTGTGCGCTATCACTGTCTGCTTGTCCCTGTGGACGCCAGGAATAGTACTCTCGGCGCGTTAGGTTGAGTTATGTTACGTTTGATTGGGTATGGTTTTACTACGTTTGGCTAGGGTGTCTTCGTCTTTGCGCTAAACACTGCTATTCGGACGATTTCGTCGTCCACCGTGGCTCTCCAAGACCCTGCTTGTCTCACGAGAGGACAGTAATAGTGATCTCGGCACGTTAGCTTGAGCTATGCTACGTTTGGGTAGGTTAAGATAGTCTGGCATTGGTTTGGATATCTTTGGCTTACGTGGAATACAGTGCCGTTCGGTGTATTTCTGCGATCCACTGTGATGTAGTATATTCTGCTTGGTTCTGGGGAGGCAAGTATTATTGGCCTCGGCACGCTGAGTTCAGTTAAGCAACGTTCGAATGTGTCACGTTTGATTATGTTAGGATAGAGTAGCTTCGACCTTTGTGCTATTCACTGCGGTCCTATGGATTTCTACGATCCACTCTCCTCTAATGTGTCCTGCTTGTCTCGAGGGAGGGCAGCAGTAGTGGTCTCGGCACGCTGGGCTGAGATATGTTGGTCTAGGCACGTTAAGTTGTGTTAAGTTATGTTTGGTTGCGTTACTTTTAGCTATGTTAGGACAGGATAACTTTGACATTTGTGCTCTGCGCTGCTATTCGCCGGATTTCTGCGCTCTTCGTTGCTCTACTATGCTCTACTCGACTCTGGCGATGCGAGCGATAGTGGTCGTGGCTATTTAGCCTTAGATATCCTGCGCTTGGCTCGGATAGGTTAGGTACGGTTAGGTTAAGGTATCTTTGACCATTGTGCTTTGCATTGCTATTCGGTGGCTTTCTGCGCTCTTCGGTGCTCTGCTATACTCTACTCGACTCTGGGGAAGCCAGCAATGGTGGTCGTGGCACGATAGGATGAGTTATGCAACGCTTGGTTAGGTTATGTTAGGTCATTGTTCGTTAGGGTGCCTTTGACTTTTGTACTGCACACTGCTATTCGGTAAACTTCTGCGCTCTACTGTGCTCTAATGTGTCCTGCTTGGCTCGTTGGAGTCCAGCAATAGAAATCTCGGGTCGTTAGGTATAGACATCCTACGTTTGGTTATGTTAGGTTAGATCTTGTTAGTTTAAGGTATCTTCGCCTCTTGTGCTATACACTGTTATTCGGTGGATTTCTGCGCCCTAAATTGCTCTACTGTTCCCTACCCGACAATCGGCTGGCCAGCAACATTGTTCGCGGCACGTTAGTTTCGGTTAGGTTAAGCTTGGATATGTAAGGTTAGGATATGTTGGGTCAGGGTCGCTTCGACTTTCCTGCTACACATTCTTATTCGGTTGATTTCATCCCTGTACTGTGCTCTTCTCTACTCTGCTTGGCCCTGTGGAAGACAGCAATAATGGTCGCGGTACGTTACGTTGGGATTGCTATACGACGTAGGATATGTTATTATGGGATAGGTCTTGGTGTGTTCGACTTTCCTGCTGCACGCGACGATTCTATGGATTCTAGTGCTCTACTCTCCTCTAATATGTTCTGTTAGGCTCTGGGCTTCCCACAAATATTCGTGACTGCACGTTAGGTAGAGTCTCGTTACGCTTGGCAATGACACGATTTTTTACGTTAGGGCAGGGTAGCTATGACTTCCACGCTACACACTGCTGTTCGGCGGACATCTCCGCTGTCCTGCGCTCTGATATGCCCTGCTTTACACTGGGGCGGCCAAAAATTGTGGCCGCGGCACGTTACTTTGAGTCAAGTTACGGTTGGTTATGTTATGGTATCGTGGGTTAGGTTTGGATAGCATTGACCTTTTCGCTATGCACTGCCATTCTATTGACTTCTGCACCCAACCCTCCTCTCATATGTGCTGCTTGACGATGCGGAGGCCGGCAATTGTGTCGTAGGCACGTTAGGTTGTGTTAAGTTGCGTTTTGTTGTGTTACATTTGGTCCGGTTTGGATAGGATAACTTTGACTTTCGTGCTGTATACTGCTATTCGGTGGAATTCTGCGCTTCTCGTTGCTATACTATACTCTACACGGCTCTGGGGATGCCAGCAATGGCTGCGGTGGCACGGCAGTTTGGGTTATGTAAGGCTTGGTTAGGCTGGGTTTGGATAGGTTTCGTTAGGGTGGCTCTTGCTTCTGCGTTATGCACTGCTATGCGGTTCATTTCTGCGCTCTACTCTGCTCTAATACTTTCTGCTAGGCTCCGTGGTAACCAGCAATAGAGGTAACGGCTCGCTTCGTTTAGTTATTATACGTTTCGTTAAGTCAGGTATGGTCAGGTTAGGTCAGGGTACCTTCCTCTTTTCAACTATAAATTGCTACTTGGTGGCACTCTGCCCTCTACTGTGCTATACTATACTCTGCTCGGCTCTGGGCAGGCCAGCAATTGTGGTCATGGCTCGATAGATTGTGTTAGGCTACGTTAGGTATTGTTACGGTTGTTTAGGATAGGATAGGATAGCTTCGACTTTTGTGCTACACACTGCTGTACGTTGAATTTCTGCGCTCTACTGTGATATAGTATGTTCCGTTTGCCTGAGGGGCAGCCAGTAATAGTGGTCCCGGCACGACAGCTTGTGATATGTTACGTTTGGTTAGGTTATATTATCTATGGTAAGGTTTGGATAGCATCGACTTATCTGCTGTGCACTGCGACTGTACGGATTTCTGCTCTCTACTCTGCTTTATTATGATCTGCTTGGCTCTGTGTAGACCAGCAATACTAGTCGCGTCACGTTAGGAGGAGTTATGTTACGTTTGGATACGATACCTTTGGCTAGGGTAGGATACGATATCTTTGACTTCTGTGTTGTACACTGCTGTACGCTTAATTCCTGCGCTCTACTGTGTTCTGGTACGTTCTGCTTGGTTCTGGGGAGTTCACAACTGGTAGTGTCGGCACGCAAGTTTGAGTTATGTTACGCTTGGTTGTGTTATGCCTGGTTAGGTTATGCCAGGGTTGCCTCGACTTTTCAGCTGTACAGTGCGATTCCATGGACTTCTGCTCTCTGCTCTCCTCTATTATGCTCTGCTTGGCTCTGCGAAGGCCGGCAATACTGGTTGCAGTTCGTAACGTTGGGTTAGATTTCGTTTGGTTGGGTCAGGTGTGTTAGGTTAGGTTAGCTTCAATATATGTGCTCAACACTGATATTATATGGTCTTCTGTGCTCTACTGTGCTGTATCATATTCTGCGTGTCTCCGGAGAAGCCAGCAACTGTGCTCGCGGCATATTTGGTTTAGTTATTCTATGTATGGTTATGTTATGTTTGGTTAGGTTTGGTCAGGATAGCTTTGAGTTATATGCTGTACACTGCCATTCGGTGGATTCCTCCACTCTGCCGTGCTCTAGCATGTTCTGCTTGGCTGTGGGGATGCTAGCAGTATTGGTCTCGGCACGTTGGACTGAGTCATGTTGTGTTCAGTTATGTAACGATTGGTTAGGTTAGGACAGGGTAGCATTGACTTTTGTGGAATACACTAAAATTCTGTGGACATATGCGCACTACTGTGCTCTACTGAATTCTGCATTCCACCCGGGTGGCCAGGAGCAGTGGTCTCCGCACGTCATGTTGGGTTATGATGCCATTGGTTAGGCAAGGTTAGGTCAGATTACGTCAGGTTATGTACGGCTTTCGTGCTCTTCGCTGCAATGCGGCGGATTTCTGCGCTCTACTGTTGCACTAGTACACTCTGCTAGACTCTGTGGTGGCCAGCAGTAGTGCTCTCGGCCCGGTAGGTTGCGTTATACCACGCTTGGTTGCGTTATATTATGCCAGGTTTTTGTTACGGTTAACTCGACTTTTGTGCTATACGCTGCTGTTCGGTGCATTTCTGCGCTCAACAATACTTTGCTATTCTCTGCTCCAATCAGGGGAGTCGAGAAATTGTGATCGCTGCACGTTACGTTGAGCTATGTTACGTACGGTTATCTAAGGTTAGGCTATGTTTGGTCAGGGAAGCTTTGACTTTCCTGCTATATCACGTTATTCGGTGGATTTTTGTAATCTACTGCGCTCTACTAATTTATGCAAGGCTATGGATATGCCAGGAGCATCGGCCGCGGTTTGGTTAGCTTGCGTTGGAATATCTTCGTGTTTTGTGCTATAAACTGCTACACGGTGGATTTCTGTGCTCTACACTGCTCTACTACACCCTGGGCGACCTTGTGGAAGGGAGCAATAGTGGCTACGACACGTTATGCTGAGCTAGGCTACGTTTGATTGGATTACGATAGGATATGTTTGGTCAGGGCTGCTTCGACTTTCCGGATACACACCATTTTCCGATGGGTTCCTCTGATCTACTATGCTCTGCTGTGTTGTGCTTGGCCATGGGGTGTCCGGCAGCTGAGTCCGCGGCACTCTGAGTTGAGTTACGCTATGATGGGTTTGGTTAGGTTAGTTCAGGTTATGTTGGGATATATTCATCTTTTGTGCTGTTCACTGCAATGCGGAGGATTCCTGCGAACTACTGTGCTCTAGTATGCTCTACTTGTCACTGTGGAGGTCAGAAATGGTTATCTCGTCATGTTAGGTTGAGTTAAGCTACATTTCGGTATGTTACGTTTGGCTTGGTTAGGATATGCTGCTTTGACTTATGTGCTTTACACTGCTATTAGGTGGATTTGTGTGATCTACTCTGCTCCAATACATTCTGCTTGGCTATGGGGAGGCCAGGAGCAGTGGTCGCTGCACGCTATGCTGAGATATGCCACGTTCGGTTAGGTTAGGTTACGGAAGGTTATGCGTGGATGGAGTGCCGCGTGGAATGTCGAGCGAGACGGACGCGTTCACGACGCTACCACTGTTGGGAGGCATTTTCTGCGGAAATGTGCGTTCTCTGGCGCGTGAGTTAGTGCCACTCTGTGCTTGTGGTGCATGGGTGCACGTGGCTGGGGACTCGCGTCGCGGCGTGTGTCGTGGGGCCGACAAAAATTGAACTTGTTTGGAAGCTTTTTTCTCCTTTATTCGTGGCACCAACGAAGTTGTGGACGACGCTACGTCGCAGGTAGGCGAGAGACGGTGCCCATTGTCAGCCGTGGAGCCGCGCGCCGGCCCAGTGAGGCATACTTGGACCGAGGATCACACCAAAATACAAGCGGCGGAGCAGGGGCTCGCAACCCGTACAATAGTAACGATCCCGGGGAAGCCCGACAATTAGTGGTTTCGACGAGGCTCCAGTCGAGCTTCCCCCGTCGAAGGACAGGGCAATTTGCCCTACAGCAGGTGCTACGAGGCGCGTGACTCGTAGCACCGCAGTGCGTAAGGCGCTGCCGGCGGACCTCGAGGGGGAGTGCCCCTCCTTCGTAGGTGCCGTCAGCGTCGCGGGTGACGGCGAAACGTCGTCTTCGTGCGTGACCCAAGCGAAGACGGTGAAGCCGCCGCGAAGGGCGGTGTTGGAGGAAAATGACCCATTCGAAAGTTTGGATGGTATTGATCTCACCCGGGAACCCACAAGCTGGGCGACGGCGACCCTCCCCACACGGGAGGAGATGGCCAGAGTGCACGGTCCGCTGTCTGTTCTGAAACTGTCTGCCATTATATCCGAGAATTGCTCGAGGATAGAAACGATGGCAGACAAGAGTAAAAACCTGCACGGCCCATACGTTCGCGCCTTCCGTATGTGCGCCAGGGTGGTTGATACTGCCGGCTGGGACATGTCTCCACGGAACAGCCGGCCGTTATCAGGAGTCGATGGCGGAGAGGCTCCGCGTGCTGGTGGCAGAGATCGCCGGTCTGCGGGAGAATGATGTCTCCCAGCTGGCGGCTATAGCCGACTTGCGGGTAAACGGAGCCTCCCAGCAGGCGGTGATCGCCTCCTTGCGCGCAGAGCTGGCACAGGAGCGGAGGCGGTTTATCATCGACCCCGCGACCGCCCGAAATGTGCGTGCATCCGCGGGCGCCGGAGCAGCGGCACCGGCGCCCGACTTCGGTATGGAGGCTGCCCACGCAGTACCCAGTCTCCGAATCGACGCGAAGTGCGAGGAGCTCGTGCGCACACTCCCCGTGGCGGCCGGGCGGCATGCGCCTGCCCGAGCGCAGGAGCAAGCGAGCTCCACCGCCGGCCTGCGCGCGCAGCCTGTAGGGGTCGAGTCTCTCTTGCGCGGATGCCATTTCCGCTGCAAGGGGAAAGATAAATCTCGCCGACCACGGGGTCGAGGACTTGCGATCCCGTCGGGCCGCTTCCGGCGGCATCCTGCAGGATATCGTTGGACCGGCCCTTACCGCAGTGCCGTACCGTATCCTCAATCAGGACGTGTGGTTCGGGGATTGGGACGGCTCCGTGGCGATCATCGTCAGTGGACAACTGAGGACACCCGCACCAACGCCGCTTCGCAGCGGTGAGGGATTCGTGGCAGTTTCTTGGAACGATGAAGTCGTGGTGGGGTTGCTACGTCTCTCCCAACCGCGGCCTCTCGTCGTGCGAGAGGTACCTGGATGAGCTCGGAGGTTGCCTTAGTGGACACATTGCTCGTCCGGTTCTGGTTCTGGGGGACTTCAACACCCACTCCGTGGCGCGGTGTTCCCCGCGAACAGAAGCTCGGGGAGAGGACCTGCAAGATTGGGCCGCGGAGTTGGATTTCCGGTTGCTCAATCGGGGCTCCGTAAGCACGTGCGTCCGGTGGAAAGGCACGTCCATCGTGGACTTGCCGTTCGCATCGCCGGCAGCTGTGCGGCGGGTCACCGGCTGGAGGGAGGCGGCGGAGGTGGACACGCTTAGCGACCACCTCCACATCAACATGATGCTTGCCGTCACTCCTCGCACCGTTCTGGAACCACCCAGCGGGAAGCACATCACCGCGCCGCGATGGGCGCTCGGGTGCCTCAACCGCGACCTCTTCGCCGCGGCCGTCCAGGTCGTCGCCTGGGCGGATGGGGCCGTCGGGCGCGGAAACGACGAAGCGGGGTTAGGAGCGGAGCGGCTAAGGGCGGTGATGACGTGCGCGTGCGACGTCGCCATGCCGCGGGTGAGAGAGCCACCTTCGCGGGGTGCAGTGCACTGGTGGTCGGCTGAAGTCGCGCAGCTCAGAGCTCTGCGTGCTCGCCCGGCGCCAGTACACCCGGGCGCGGCGTCGTCGACGCGCGGTGTCCGCCGAGGATATCGCACGCCCCTGTCGCGAGTACCGGTTCGCGGTGGGCGATCTCCAGAGTGAGATTCGCAGAGCCAAGTCTCGGCAATGGGACGAACTCCTCGCGACGCCCGAAAGCGATTCGTGGGGACGCCCCTATAAATTTGTAATGGGGAAATTAAGGGCATGGGCGACCCCCGTCACCGAGCGTATGGACCCCGAGCTCCTGCGGCGGATGATCGACACACTCTTCCCTGTGGAGGCGGTGGAGGGGGTGCAATCCGCTGCAGTGCGGTCGGAACTGGTCGGATGGTCCGACGAGCTGGGGGTCTCGCGCGAGTGTTTTGGGCCGTTAGGGTGGGGGCGAGGAGCACCGCCCCGGATAGGACGGCATCCCAGGACGAGCCATTGCACTGGCTCTGGAAGCGTGGGGCGACCGTATGCGACGGCTGTTCTACAGCTGCCTCTGGACCGGTCGCTTCCCGGCATGTTGGAAGAGAGCGAGGGTCGTGCTGATCCCAAAACTAGGGAAGCCGCCGAACTCTCCGAGTGCTTACCGGCCGATATGCCTGCTCGAAGAGGCGGGCAAGTTCTCCGAGCGCGTTCTAGCTGCCCGCCCCCGAGAGCATTTAACGGACGTGGGTCCTGATATCCGCGTCAGCCAGATCGGATTCCGGCATGGTCGGTCCACGATCGACGGGATCGAGCGCGTTCGTACCCTGTCGGTGGCTGCCGTTGACCGTGGCGAGGTGGTAATGGCGGTCGTTGTGGATATTGCCAGCGCCTTCAACACCCTGCCCTGGGCCGCCATCCGGTGTGCCCTGTAGTACCACAGGGTTCCCCAATACATGATAGCGGTGATCGGCGATTATTTGGCGGAGCGATCGATCGAGTATCTCAGACGATACTCGACCGTTGTGCGGACGACGAACTGCGGGGTTCCTCGGGGATCGGTACTCGGGCCGACCCTCTGGGACCTCGCGTACCATGCCGTGTTGCCCGCTCCCCACCCCCGCGGCCTGAACCTGACGTGTTACGCGGACGACACTCTGGTGATGGCCGCAGGGTCGAGTTGGGCGGAGGCCACGCCGCGCGCCGAAAGCGGCGTGGCCCTTGACGCGAATATCATCCAGCGGCTGGGGCTGTGTATCTCCCCCGAGAAGACCGAGGCAATGTCGTTTTGACGCCGGCACCACCGGAAGCCGCCCAAGGCCCTGATGCGCGTGGGGAACGTCGTGGTCGAGGTACGGTACCGGATGGTATATTTCGGTCTCGTCCTCGATAGCCACTGGAAGTTCGACGAACAGTTTCTCGCGCTGGAACCACGCCTGGAAGGTATGGCGGGGGCGCTGTCTCGCCTGCTACCCAACCTGGGGGAGCCAGAGGGGAGGGTGCGCCGCCTCTACACGGGGGTCGTTTGCTCGGCGGCACTTTACGGGGCTCCGATTTGGGCGAACGACCTGGTCGCCAGTCCGCGCAGTCTGGCGATTCTGCGGCGAGTAGCTCGCAGAGTGGCGATCAGGGTCGTGAGCGGTTACCGTACGATATCCCACGAGGCGACGATTATCCTGGCGGGTTTCCGGCCGTTCGAACTGCAAGCTGTGGGGGATGCCCGTATCTGCGGTCTCCTACACGCTGGCGGCGGCGGTGCTCCTGAAGAAGTGGCCGTATCGTTGAGGTGAAGTGTTCGACAGTCCTTGATGTCAGCCTGGCGAGCTCGGCTGTGGAAGCCTAGCAGCCGGCGGCACCGGGCGACCGAGGCTGTGCTCCCCGTGCTGGATGCATGGGGGCGCAGCGACAGCCGGCACACTTTCCGCCTGACACAGTTGCTAACCGGGCAGGGGTTCTTCGGGGAGTACCTGTGTCGTCTCGGCCGGGAACGTGATACGCGGTGTCATCACTGTGGGGAAGGGCGGGACGCGGCGCAGCAAACGCTGGAGGGCCGTCCGGCGTGGGTTCGCGAGCGCCGGGTACTTTGTCGAGTGGTGGGTCGGGACCTTTCACACTCAGTCTTCGTGGCGCGGATGGCGGGGTGCTTAGGTGCGTGGCGTGCGGTGTCCTCCTTCTGCGAGGCGGTTATGCTACAGAAGGAAGCCCCAGAGAGAGCCCGCGAGCGTAGCGCGTACTCCTCGCGCGTAGGGCGGCGGAGGCTGCATGCGCGGCGCCGGAGGGCGGCGCGCGCACTGTCGGATGTGCTAACGCGTTAGGCCTCCGCCTTCGCGAGCGACCACGTACCTACGGCCGGGGAGACCGTCTCTCTCTCCCGCGGCAACCTAGGTCAGGGTGACCACGAGCTGGCGCGTAGGGGCCCGTCAGTTCCAGAGACAGTGGTCCGGGCGCGCGGCACCTCGTGATGGTCGCGCGGCGTCGCGTGATGTTCGCGCAGTGTCCGCAGGGTATGCGTGCGGCGCTGTTCGGTGGTATGCGTGCTGAATTTGTGTCTGTGTGTGTGTGTGCCTGTAATCGACCCGTCTCGCCAGCATGGACGTTATCGTTTCGGGTGCGATATCCCTTCGCGCCGGGAGGGAACTGCGGTTGCGTCGCGGGGGCGTCCTGGCAATTGCGTCGCCGCGAAGTCCAGGGCGCACCGAAGTGCGAAGGTCTGGCCATCGTGGGGGTTTTGGTGGGTAGAATATCCCCACATAACATCGCCCCCCCCCCTTAGGGGGCCGGGTATCTTTGGAAGATTTCGCCCACGTGAAAAAGAAAGGAAGGAAGAAGGTTATGCGAGGATATTTACGGCTTTTGTGCCATCCACTGATATGCGGTGGGCTTCTGCGCTATCCTGTGCTGTGGTACGCTCCCCCTGTCACTGTGGAGGCGAGCAATGTTGTCCTCGGCGAGTTGGGTTTAGTATGTTACGATTGGACGTGCCACGTTTGGCAAGGTTTGGATGTGCTACACAGACCTGTTTGACTTGCACAGCTGTTCTGTGGGCTTCTGTAATCTACTGTGCCCTGCTACATTCTGCTTTGCTTCGGGAAGGCCAGGAGCAGTGGTCGCGGCACGTCATGTTGGGTCATGCTGCGTTTGGTTAGGTTAAATTAGGTCAGGTTAGGTTAGGATATCAACGGATTTTGTGCTACTAACTGCGTTGCGATGGATTTCTGCCCTCTACTGTGCTCTAGAACATTCTGCTTGCCTCAGTGTAGGCCAGAAGTAGTGGACTCGTCATGTATGGTTGATTTGGTCTACGTTTGGATGTGCTTCGTTCGGCTAGGCTACGATAGGCTTCTTTGACTTTTGTGCAATTCACTGCTGTTCGGTGGATTTCTGCGCTCTACTGTAATCTAATATGCTCTGCTTTGCTCCGGGTAGGCCAGAAAGCAAGGCCGCGGCGCGCCAGGATGTGTTACGTTACTTTCGGTTAGGTTAGGTTTGTTTGGGTTAGGATAGGGTATCCCTGTCTTTGTGCTGTACATCGAAGTGCGGCGGATTCTAGCGCTTCACTGTGCTCTAGTATGTTGTCCTTGTCTCTGGGGAGGCCAGTAATAGTGGTCTCGCCACGATAGGTTGAGGTAAGCCACGTTTGGTTAGATTAATTTAGCTATGGTTAAATTTTGGTAGATTCGACTTTTCCGCTATACACTCGGTTTTTATGGTTTTAAGCGCTGTACTGTCCTTTATGATGCTCTGCTTGGCCCTTTGGAGGCCAACAAATCTCGTCGCGGAACGATAGGTTGAGTTATATTACGTTCGGTGGGGTTAGGATATTTTGGGTTAGGTAAGGGCAGCTTTGACTTTTGCGCTCAACACAGCTACAATATACTGTGCTCTATCATATTCCGCTTGTCTCTGGGGACGCCAGCAGTAGAGATCGCGCCACGTTAGGTTAAGTTACGTTTCGCTTGGTTAGGTTAGGTTAGGTCAGGTAGGGTTATTGTATCTTTCGCTTCTGTGCTTTACACTGCAGTGCGGCGGATTCCTTCTCTCGACTGTGCTCCAGATTATTCTTGTTGGCTCTGTGGTAGTCAGCAATAGTGGTCTAGGCACGTTAGGTTGGGTTGTGTTGCGTTTGGTTTTGTTACGATTGGCTAGGTTAGACTAGTGTAGCTCTGAGCCTTGTGCTATAAACTGCTGTTCGGGGATTTCGACGCTCCACTCTGTTCTAATACTCTTTGCTTGTCTCTGGGGAGGACGACAATAGTGCTATCGGCACGTTAGTTCGGGTTTCGTTACATTCTGTTAGGTTAGGTTTGTTCGGGTCAGGTCACGGTATCTTCGACTATTCTGCCATACGCTGCCATCATGCTGGTTTCTGCCCTCTACTTTCCTCTAATATGTTCTGCATGGCGATGGGGACGCCAGCAATAGTGGTCCAGGCACGGTACGTTGAGTCAGGTTTCGTTTAGTTAGGCTAGGTTGGGTTAGGTTCGGTTATGATTGCTTTGGCTTTTGTGCTCTACACTGCTATTCGTGGGATATCTGCACTCTACTGTAATCTAATATGCTCCGCTTTGCTCTGGGGAGGCCAGAGACTGCGGCCGCGGCGCGTTGGGTACAGTTAGCTTTCGTTCGGTTAGGTTAGGTTTACTGGGGTCAGGTTAGGACATCTTTGACTTTTGTGATGTACTCTGCAGTGCGCTGTACTGTGCTGTAGTACGTTCTGCCTGTCTCTCGGAAGGACCGTAATAGTGGTCCCAGCACGTTAGCTTGAGATAGGCTACGTTTGGTTACGTTACGTTAGCTCAGGTTAGGGTTGGATTGCTTCGACTCTTCCAGTATACACTGCGTCTCTATGGATTTGAGCGCTCTACACTCCTCCAATATTTTCAGCTTGTCTATCAGGAGGCGGGCAATACTGGTCTCGGTACGTTAGGTTGAATTACGTTATGCTTGGTTCAGTTACGAATGGGTAGATGTGACTTTTGTGCTGTACACTGTTCTTCGTCGGGTCTCTGCAGTCTACTCTGCTGTAATGTGTTCAGCATAGTTTTTGGAGGGCCAGAGATACTGCTCTCGGTACGTTAGCTTTAACTATCTTACGTTTGATTTGGTTAGGTTTGTTTAGGTCAGGTTAGGAAAGCTTTGACATTTGTGCCTTACACTGCTATTCGGTGGACTTCTGTGATCTACTGCGCTCTAATATGCTGCGCTTTGCTCTGAGGGCACAACAGTAATGGTCTCGGCCAGTTAGGTTGAGTTATGCTACGTTCGGATATGCTATGTTAGTTTGGGTTACGTCTGCATACCTTTGACTTAGGTGGTGTACACTGCTATTCGTTGGACTCCTGCGTTCTACATTGTTCTGCTATACTCTGCTCGAATCTGGCGTGGCCAGCAATAGTGGTCGTGACAAGACAGGTTGAGTTAGGTTACGTTTGCTTAGGCTATGTTGGGCTAGGTTTGGATATGATGGCTTCGTCTTTTGTGCAATACACTGCTTTCGTTTGATTTCTGCGCTCTACTGCGCCGTAGTAGACCCTGCTTGGCTATGGGGAGGCCAGAAATAGTGGTCTAGGTACGTTAGTTTGAGTCATGTTACGTTCCATTATGTTAGGCTTGGTTATGTGAGGCTAGGATACCTTTGACTTTTGCGCTACACACTGCTATTCGGTGGATTCGTACTCACTACTGTGACCAAGTATGCCCAGCTTTGTTTTGGGGAGGCGAGAAATAGTGGCAGCGGCGCGGTATGTTTAGTTATGTTACGTTTGGCTGTGGTATGTATCGTCTGGGTTTACTAGGTTAGGTTAGGTTAGGGTATCTTTGTCTTCTGTGCTGTACACTGGATTCCGGAGGATATCTGCGTTCCACTGTGTCCTGTTAGTTTCTGCTTGGCTCTGGGTAAGCCAGTAGCAGTGGTCCCGGCACAATAGGTTGAGTTTTGATGCGTTTGGATATGTTACGTAAGCTTAGGTTATGTACGGATAGCTTCGACTTTTCCCCCATAGCCTGCGATTCAATGTATTTCTGCGCTCTACTGTACTGTAATATGCCCTGCTTGGCCCGGTGGAGAACAGCACTACTGGTCGCGGCACATTAGTTTGAGTTAGCATACGTTTGTCTTTCTTAACTTATGTAGGTTTAGATCAGTATAGCTTTGACTTTTGTGCTTAACACAGACATTCTATTGACTTCTGTGCTCTACTGTGCTCTGCCATATCCGCTTGTCTCTGGGGACGCCAGCAGTAGTGTCGTGGCACGGTAGGTTGGATTACGTTACTTTCGTTGGGTCCGATAGTGTTAGGTTTGTCAGGGTATCTTCGACTATTGTGCTCTTCGCTGCAATGCGGTCGATTTCTTCGCTCTATTCATTTCTAGTATATTCCTCTTGACACTGCGGAGGACAGACATGTTGACCTCGGCGCGTTAGTTTGTGCTAGGTTACGTTTGGATGCGTTCCGATTGGCTGGGTTAGGACAGAATGTACACTGCTTTCCCTTGGAATTTTGGGCTGCACTGTGCCCTGATATATTCTGATTGTCCCTGGGGATGACAGCAATGTTGTTCGTAGCACGCGTTTATAGCTGGGTTCCGTGCGCTTTCGTTAGGTTAGGATAAGTTTGGTCAGGTTTGCTTTGAGTTTTGTGCTATACATTGCTACTCTGTGCCTTCCTACGCTCTACTAGGCAGCAGTATATTCTGCTTGGCTAAGCGGAGGCCGGCTGTTGTGGCCTCGGCACGTTATTCCGCGTTACGTTGCGTATGGTTTCAATACGCTTGGTGAGGTTATGGGAGGGTAGTTTTGACTTTTGTGCTATACACTACACTTCGTTCGATTTCTGCGCTCTACATTGCTCCACTATACTCTGCTCGTCCCTAAGGAAGACAGCAATAGCGGTCGTTGCTCGAAAGGTTGTGTTAGGTTACGTTTGGCTATGCTCTGTTAGATCAGGTTTGGTTGGGATGGCTTTGGCTTTTGCGCTATACACTGCTATTCTGTGGACTTCTGCGATCTACTGAGCTCTGACCTCTTCTGCTTGTCTCTGTCGATGCCAGCAATAGAGGTCTCGGCTCGTTAGGTATAGTTATTCTAGGTTTGGCTAGGATGGGATAGGTATGGTTATGTTAGTATGACCTTGACTTTAGTGCTATACGCTGCCATTCAGTGGTTCCCTGCGCGCAGCTGTGACCTAATACTTCCTGCTTGGCGATGGCGAGGCCAGTAATAGTGGCCGCGGCGGGTTAGGTTGCGTTAGGTCACGTTTTGTTAAGATATGTTGGCATGGGTTAGGCTTTGATTGCTTTGACCTTTCTGCTGTGCACTACATTTCCATCGATTTCTGCGCCCCACTCTCCTCTCATATGTTCTGGCCGGCGATGGTGTGGCCAGATATATTGACCCAGGCACGTTAAGTTGTGTTAGGTTATGTTTGGCTATGCTACGTTTGGTTAGGTTAGGATATGATAACTTTGGTTTTCGTGCTTTACACTGCTTTTCGGTGAACTTCTACGCTTTGCTGTGCTCTAGTACATTCTGTTTGGCTACGGGAAGGCCAGCAGCAGTGCTCTCGGCACCTTAGTTTAAGTAAGGTTGCGTTTGGTTATATTACATTTGGAGAGGTTTGGAGAGGATAGCTATGACATTTCCGCTATACACTACTATGCGGTCGATTTCTACGCCCTACGTTGCTCTACCATACTCTGCTCGACTCTGGGGAGCCCAGTAATGGATGTCCGGTCCGTTTTGTTGGGTCAGGCAACGTTTGGCTACGTTACCTTAGTTTGTGTTAAGTCTGGGTACGTACGACTTTCGTGTCACACAGTGATATTCTGTGGACCACTACGATCTTGTGGGCTCTAATATATTCTACTTGGTCATATGGAGACCAGCAATAGCGGTTTCGACACGTTATTCTGAGTTAGGCCATGTTTGGTTAGGTTGCGTTTGTTTGGGTTAGGCAATGGTAGCTTAGACTTTTCCGATATGCACTGCGATTCTATGGATTTCTGCGTTCTACCATCAACTAGCATGTTCTGCTTGGCTCTGTGGATCCCAGCAATCGTATTCGCGGCGCGTCAGGTTGAGTTAGGTTACGTTTGGTTAGGTTAGGTTGGGTTAAGTTTGGTTAGGGTATCTTTGACTTTCTTGCTATACACTGCTTTTCGGCAGATTTTTGTGATCTACAGTACTCTACTCTAATCTGCTTTGCTCTAGTCATGCCAGGAGCAATGGTCGCGTTACGTCATATTGGGATATGCAGCGTTCTGTTAGGTTAGGACAGGTCAGGTCAGGTCAGGTTAAGTCAGGGTATCAACGACATTCGTGCTATCCACTGCAGTGCCGTTGATTCCTGTGCTCTACTGTGCTCTAGTACATACTGGTTGTCCCTGTGGAGGGCAGCAATGCTGGTCTCGTCGTGATAGGTTGATTTCTGCTACGTTTGGATATGTCACGTTTGACTATATTAGGGTAGGCAACTTTACCTTTGTGCTGTTCACTGCTTTTCGGCGGATTTCTGTGATCTTCTGTGCTCCGCTATATTCTGCTTTGCTCTGGGGAGGCCAGGAGCAGTGGTCACGGCACGCCATGTAGAGATATTGTACGTTGGGGTAGGCTGAGTTGCTCAGGTTAGGTTAGGATACCTTCGACATTTGCGCGATGCACGTATATTCGGTGGATTTCTGCGCTCTACATTGCACTACTACACCTGCTCCACTCTGGGGATTAGAGCAATAGTGGTCTTGGCACGCTACTTTGGGTTTGGTTATGTTTGGTTATTCAAGGTTAGGTCAAGTATAGTTAGGATAGCAATGACTTTCGTGCTATACACTACCATTTTTGTGATTTCTGTGATATACTGTGCCTTACTATTCTCTGCTTGTATCTCGGGATGCCAGCAGCTGTGTTGGCGGCACGTTATGTTCAGTTATGCTACGTTCGGTTAGGTTTGGTTAGGCCAGGTTGGGTTAGGGTATCCACGACTTTTGTAACATGCACTGCTACACGGTGGATATCTGCGCTCTCCATTGCACTACTATACTCAGCTCGACGCTGTGGAGGCGAGCAACAGCGGTCTCAGTACGATAGGTTGTGTTTGGTTGCCTTCGGTTTGGTTAAGTTTGGTTAAGCTTTGTTAGCATAGCTTTGACTTTCGTGCTTTACGGTTTTATTTGGTGTACTTCTGTCGTCTACTGTGCTCTACTACTTTCTGCTTTGCTATGGGGAGGCCAGGAGCAGTGGTCGCTGCACGTTATGTTGGGGCACTCTGCGTTTGTTTAGGTTAGATTAGGTCTGGTTAGGGTAGGATATCTACGGCTTTTGTGCCACTCATTGCTTTGCGGTGGCTTCCCGGGCTCTACCGTGCTGTAGTACATTCTGCTTGCCTCCGCGGGTGTCAGCAATAGCGGCCTGGTCATGTTAGGCTGTGTTATGCTCCGTTTGTATGTGTTACGATTGGCAGGGTTTGAATAGGCTGCTATGGCCTCTGTGCACTTCACTGCTATTCGATAGATTTCTGCGTACTACTGTGCTCTTGTGTGCTCTGCCCGGCTCTGCGGATGCCAGAAATACTGTTCTCGTCACGATAAGCTTATATACACTACGTTTGAGCATGGAAGGTAAGGTCAGGTTATGTCAGGATATGTTTGACCTTTGTGCTATTCACTGCAATGCGGTTGATTTCTGCGCACTACTGTGCTCTAGTTCATTCTGCTTGCCTCTGTGGGGGCCAGCAGTAGTGGTCTCGACGTGTCAGGTTGAGCTAGGCTACGATTGCTTATGTTACGTTTGGTTAGGTAAGGGTAGGACATACGGTGTTTTGCACTGTACACCACTACTCTGTGGATTTATACGCTCTAATGTGCCCTAATGTGCTCTCGTTGGCGCTGGATAGGCCAGCAACATTGGTCTCGTCACGTTATGTTGGTTTACGCTACGTTTGGATAGGTTATGTTAGGTCAAGTTAGGTCAGGATATGTTTGACCTTTGTGCTGTACATAGCAATGCGGCAGATTTCCACGCTCTGCTGTGCTCTAGTAGACTGTGCTTGGGTCTGGCGAAGCCAGGAGCAGCGGTCGCGGCACGTCGTGTTGGGCTATGCTGTGTTCGGTTATGTTTGATTATGTCAGGCTAGGTTAGGATATCTACGGCTATTGTGCCATTCACTGCAATGCGGTGGATTTCTGCGCTATACTGTGCTGTAGTACATTCTTCTTTTCTCTGTGGTGGCGAACAGTGGTGGCCGCATCATGTTAGGTTGAGCGATGTTACATTTGGACATGTCACGTTTGGCTGGGTTAGGACACGCTAAATTGACGTTTGTGATTTACACTGCTATTCGGTGGATTTCTGTCGTCTACTGCGCTCTAATACATTCTGCTTGGATATGGGGAGTACAGGAGCTGTGGTGGATGCACGTTATGTTGAGTTATGCTCCGTTTGGTTAGGTTAAGATAGGGCAGGTTATGCTAGGGTATCTACGGCTCTTGAGCTATACACTGCAATGCGGTGGATTTCTGCGTTATGCTCACTTCTGGTACATTCTGCTTTTCTTCTTCGAGGCCAACAAAGGTGGTCTCGTCATGTTTGGTTGTGTTAGGCTACGTTTGGATGTGTTACTTTTGGCTTGGATTGAATTTGCTCCCTTGACTTTCGTGCTGTTCACTGCTATTCCGTGGATTTCTGCGCTCTACTGTCCTCTGCTATACTCTACTCGACTCTGGGGAGACCAGCAATAGTGGTGGCGGCACGTTGGTTTCGATTAGCTTAAGTTCGGTTATGATACGTTCTGCTATGTATGGATGGGATAAATACAACTTCAGTGATATATACTGCTATTCGGCGGACTTCTGCGCTGTACTGTGCTCTGAAACGATCAGCTTGGCTCTGAGGATGCCAGCAGCAGTGGTGTCGGCACGTTAGGTCGGGGTTGGTTACGTGTGGTTAGGCTATTTTGTCTAGGTTAGGTCGGGAGAGCTTTCAATTTCTTGGCATAGACTGCTATTCGGTGGATTTCTGCTCTCTACTGTGCTCTACTATGCTCTGCTCTAGTCTGGGCTGGCCAGCAGTAGTGGTCATGGGACGGTAGATTAATTTGGGATACATTTGGCTCTATTACGTTTGGATAGCTTAGGATAGAATAGCTGTGACTTTTGTGCTGCACACTGCTATTCGGTGGATTTGTGCCCTCTAAATTGCTCTACAATACAATGCATCTACACTGCTGTATTATACTCCGCTTGACTCTGCGAAGGCCGACAATACTGGTCGCTGCAGATTGGGTTTATTTACATTACGTATGGTTATGTTAGGTTAGGTTGGGTTAGGTTATGATAGCTTCTAATTTTGTGCCCAACACTGATATCATATGGACATCTCTCCTGCACTGTGCCCTATTATACACCTCTTGTATCTGGGGACGCCAGCAATAGTGATCGCTAGTGCTTTACGTGACATAACTGTATCCAACGCGAGAGATCTCTGTTGCTGGCATAGGCAGGGCAAAGCAGAATATTGTGTGGCAATGTAGAACGCAGAACACCACCGAATAGCAGTGTATAGCACAAAATTCGTAGCCATTCCTACCGATCTTAGCCAAACCTGCCCAAACAAAGCGTAACATTGCACAACATAATGTGCCGAGACCTCTATTGCCGGCATCCCCAGAGCCAAGCGGAAAATATCAGAGCACATCATTGCGCCGAAATTCACCGTATAGCAGTGTGTAGAACAAAAGCCGTAGCTACCCGATCCTAACATAACCAATCGTAACATAATCGAACATAACTAAACACTGCCTAACCTGCCGCGACCACTACAACTGGCGTACCCAGACACAGGCAGAGTGTGATAGCGCACAATAGAGCGCAGACGTCCAAAGAATAGTAGTGTATGCCACAAAAGAATAAGCTACAATGCCTTAACTTAACCAAACGTAATATAACCGAACGCAAAGTAACTCATGCGAACATGCCGTGGCCAACACAGCTGTCCTCCATATAGCCAAGCAGAATATACTGGAGCACAGTAGAGCGCAGAAAGCAACTGTATAGCGGAGTATAGCACAGAAGTCGGGGCTCTTACATCCTATCCTGGCCAAAGGTGATGTAACCAAACGTAACCTATCTCATACTGACGTGCCCAGACCACTATTGCTGCCCACCAATGGTCAAGCAGAATACTCTAGGGCCCTGTAGAGCGCAGGAAACCATCGAATAGCAGTGTATAGCACAAAACTCAAAGCTACCCATGCTGACATATCCAAACCTAGCCTAAGCCTACGTAGCCTAACTCAACCTAATATTCCGTGAATAATACTGCTGGCCTACCCAGGGCCAAGAAGCGCTTATTAGGCCACGCTAGAGGGCAGAGATCCACCGAATAGCATAATATAGTGTAAGAGTCAAAGCCATCCTTACCAAACGTAGTATAACTTAATCTAACCAAACGTAGCCTAGCTCAACCTAGCATGCTGCGACCGCTATGGGTTACCGCCACAGAGCCAAGCAGATTATGCTAGAGCTCAGTAGAACGCAGAAGTCGGCTGCATTCCTGTGTAGTGCACAAAAGCCAAAGATATCCCAGCCTAACCTGACGAAACTTCACCCAACCAAACGTAGCCTAACTGAGCATGTCATGCCGACTCAGCTATTGCTCGCCTTCCCAGAGACAAGCTGAACATATTTGAGCACAGTAGAGCACAGATGACCGTCGAATAGAAGTTTATGGCGGAAAAGTCGAAGCTATCAACTCCTAACCTAGACAATCGTGTCATAACCGCGCGTAACATGCCTCAACCTAACTTGCCGCGACCACTATTGCTGGTCTCCCAAGTGTCGTGCAGAATATAGTAGATCAGTGTAGAGCGCAGAATTCCAACGATGAGCAGTGTATAGCACAAATGTCTAAGCTATCCTATCCTAACCTAACCATACGCAACATAGCCAAACATAACCTAGCGAAACCCAACGCGCCATGGGCACTATTTCTGGCCTCCTCAGTGCAAGGCAGAGAAGACTAGATCACAGTAGATCGCAGGATTCCACGAACAGAATGTTATAGCGCAAAAGTCTAGCTACCTTTGCCTAACCTAGTTAAATAGAACATAACCAAGCGTAACCTGGCACAACTTAACGTGACTAGACAACTGTTCCTGACCTCCAGAGAGCTAAGCAGATCGTACTAGAGCACAGTAGAGCGCAGAAATCGCCCGTAAAGCAGTGTATAGCACAGAAGTAAGAGACACCCTATCCCAATCTAACCAAGTGAAGCATAACCAAACGCAACGTATCATAACCTACCGCGCTGTGGCCACTATTGCTGGCCTCCCCAGAGCCAAGCAGAAAATACTACAGCACAGTAGAGCGCATAAGTCCACTGAAAAGCGGTGAGTATCATAACAGGCAGAACTACCCTATCCGAACCTAACCAAATGTAACATACCCACACGTTATATATATGTCCCGAACATGCCGAGACTTCTATTTCCGGCCTCCCCATAGCCAAGCAGAACATACTAGAGCACAGTGGAGCGCAGAAGTCTGCCGAGCAACAGTTTATGACACGAAAGGCAAAGCTATCCAAACATAATACAGACTAACATAACCAAGCCAAACGTAACATAACCCAATGCATCGTGTCGGGAAAGATATACATGCCCCCCCTCCCCCCGAGCAAGGCAGAGCATATAACAGCAATGTAAATTGCAGGAAACCACAGAAGATCAGTGTATAGCACAAAAGTTTAAACTATCCTATCCAAACCAAACGAAACGTCTCGTTACCAAGCGCAACATAGGTCAGCCTAACATGCCGTAGATACTATTGCTGTCATTCACAGAGCCGAGCCAAGCATACTAGAGCAATGTAGAGAGCATAAATCCGCCGGATAGCGGTGTATAGCATTAAAGTGGAAGCTGTATTATCCTAACCCATCCATTGGTATCATCTCCAAACGTAGCATAACAAAACCTATCGTGCCAAGGCCACTATTGCTGGCCTCCTCAGAGTAGAGCAGGGCATAGTAGAGCCAGGTAGATGGCAGAAAGCCACCAACTAGCACAGAATGGCACAAAAGTCAAAGGTATCCCAACTTAACCGGACCTAACCAAACCTAACCACGCCAAACTCAACCTAACCAAACGTGGAATATCTAAACCTAATGCGCCGAGACCTCTATTGCCGGCCTCAACACAGACAAGCGGAAAATATTAGGGGAGAGTGCAGCGCAGGAATTCGCAGGATAACAGTGTACGGCACAATAGCCGAAGCCATCCTAACCAAACCTAACAAAACCTAACCCAGCCAAACGTAACCTGACATAACCTAACGTGCTGAGACCGCCATTACTGCACTCCCCAGAGTCGAACAGGGTATAGTAGCGCAATGTTGATCGTAGGAATCCACCGAATGGCCGTGTACAGCTCAAAAGTCAAAGCTACCCTATCCTAACCTAACAAATCGCAGCATTACCAGACGTAGCCTGGCACAACGTATCGTGCCACGAACACAATTGATTGCAACCCTAGGGTCGCGCAGAGTATAGTAGTGCCATGCAGCGCGCAGAGAGCCACCAAATAGCAATGTATAGCACCAGAGTCAGGGACATCCGTACCTAACCTGGAAAGCGAACATAACTGATCGTAGGATAAATAAACCAAACTGGCCGAGACCCCTATTCCTGGCCTGCCAGGAGCAGAGTTGAAAATACCACAGTATGGTAGAGCGCAGGAACTCCCCGAATGACTTTGTATAGCACAAAAGTCAAAGCAACTCTCAGCAAACCTAACCCAAGCTGGCGAAGCCAAAGGCAACCTGACTCAGCCTATGGTGCGTGGTCCACCATTGCTAGCGTCCCCGGGGTCCAGTAGCGTATAGTAGAGCCACGCGGAGCGCAGAAATCCACCGAATAGCTGTGTATAGCAAAAGCAGTCGACGATATCCTGTCCTAACCTATCCAAGCGTAACATATCCGAACGCAACGTAATTCAGCCGAATGTGCTGAGAGCACTACCGCTAGCCTCCCCATAGCCAAGCAGAATATACTAGAGCACAGTAGCGCGCAAGCATCCGCCGAATAGCATTGTATAGCAGAAATGGCAAAGCCAACCTAACCAAACATAACCTACACTAACCAACCAAACGTAACATAACACAAAAAAACGATCCACGCCCACTATTGCCGGGCTCCCCACAGACAAGCAGAGGGTAGTAGAGCAATGCGGAGCGCAGGTGTCGGACGAATAGCATTGCATACCACAAAAGTCGAAGCTATTCGAACCAAACATAACCTAACCTAGCCAACCCAAACCTAAACTGACTCAACCTAACTCGTCCAGGCCACCATTGCTGACCTCCCCAGGGCAAAGCATAACATATTAGGGCACCGCAGGGTGCAGAATTCTTTCGTATAGCAGTGCGTAGCGAAAAAGTCATTAATAACCTTTCTACCCTGGCCAAACAAAACGTAACCCAACTTAACCTGAACCATCCTAGCGTGCCGAAACCACTATTCCGGCCCTCCACAGTGCCGGGCAGAAAATATTGGGGGAGAATAGAGCGCAGAAATGCATAGAACCGCAGTGCATAGCACAATAGACGTAGCCAACCTATACTAACCTGACCACACTTAGCACAACCGAACGTAGCATAACTCAGCCGATCGTGCCGACAGCACTACTGCTGGCCTCACCATAGAGAAGCAAAATATGATATAGCAGAGCAGGGCGCAGATATCCGCCATATAGCACTGTGTAGCACAAAATTCAGAGCTATGCTGTCATAACATAGACAAACGTAACAAAGACAAACGTAACGTATCTCAAACTGTCGTGCCAAGACCACTACTTCTGGCCTGCCCAGGGAAAAGCAGAACACAGTAGAGCATATTAGGGACCTGGTATCTGCCATATAACAGCTTACAGCGCGAAAGTCAATGCAGTCAAATCCTAATCTGGCCAAACGTAACACAAGCAAAGGTAGCAAAGCAATTTAACGTGCATCGACCACCACTTCGAGCATTCTCAGAGCAAATCATAGAATATAAGAGCACAGTAGATCACGGAAATACACCGAAAATAAGTGTATAGCAAGATAGTGAAAGCTATCCCGTCCTAACCTTAACTAAGGGAGCGTAACCATACGCAACCTAAAACATCCTAACGTGCTGGCACCACTTTTGCCGCCATGCACAGACCCAAGCAGGATACACTAGAGCAGAGTAGAGAGCAGAAGTCCATAGAATAGTAGTGCATAGCGCAAAAGTCCATGCTAACCTACCCAAACCAAATCAATCGTTGCACAGCCAAGCATAACCTGACTAAGACTATCGTGCCTCGGCCACCACTGCGGGCCTCCCTGTCATATGTTAGGGTAGTATATCTTTGACTTCTTTAACACACACATCTATTAGGAGCAATGCTGCGCTCTACTGTGCGCTAGGATGTTCTGTTTCGAACTGGGGAATCCAGCAGTTGTGGTTTCGGCACATTATGACGGGATACGCTATGTCAGGTTAGGATGGGATGGATCAGGTTCTGTTAGGATATCTTCGACTTTTGTGCTACACGCTGCAATGCAGTGGATTTCTGCGTTCGACCGTGCTCTACTACATTTCGCTTGGCCGTGGGAGGCCAGCAATAGTGGTCCCGGCACGTTAGGCTGAGTTATGCTACGTTTGGTTACGTTACGTTTGGTTAGCTTAGGATATGATTGCTACGAGTATTGTGCTACGCAATACTGCTCTGAGGATTTCTGCGCTATACTGTGCTGTAATATTTTCTACTTGGCACTGGGGAGCCCAGCAATAGTTGCCTCGGCACGTTAGGTTGAGATATGTTACGTTCGGTACGGTTCGGTTATGCTATGTTCGTTAAGTGAAGCTTTGACTTTCGCACTGTACATTGTTATTCGGCGCTTTTCGGCGCTCTACTGCGCTCTATGATATTCTGTTTGGTCCTGGCGGGGCCAGCAACACTGGTCGCGACACGTTATGTTGAGTGAGGCTACGTTTGGTTAGGTAATGTTCGTTTGGGTCAGGTTTGGATGTCTTCGATCTTTCGGCTATGCACTGCGATTCTACGTATTTCTGGGTTCTGCTCTGCTCTAATATGTTCTGTTCTGCTCTGGAGAGGCCAGCAACAGTGGTCTCGGCACGTCATGTTGAGTTAGGATACGTATGGTTGGGTTAAATTTGGTCAGCTTATAATAGGATAACTTCGACATTTGCGATACATACTGCAATGCGGTGCTCTTCTGCGTGCCACTGTGGTCTAGGTCATTCTGCTTGGATCTCGGGAGGTCGGCATTAGTGTTCGCGGCACGTTAAAATGTGTTGAGCAACGATCGTTTATGTTCCGTATGGCCATGTTGGGATACGGTAGCTGCGACTTTTGTGCTATGCACTGCCATCCTATGCATTTCTGCGCTCTACTCTCCTCTTATATGCTCAGCTTGGCTCTGGGGATTGCAGCAATAGTGGTCTCTGCACGTTAGGGTGAGGCTTGCTGCGATTGCTTACGCTGCGTTCGGTCAAGTTAGTACAGGATAGCTCTGACTTTTGTGCTATACACTGCTGTACGGTTGATTTCTGCGCTCTACTGGCCTCTAATGTGTTCTGCTTGGCCCTGCGGAGGCCAGCGATAGTGGCTTCGCACGTTAGCTTCAGCTAGGTTACATTTGGCTTGGCTTGGTTACGTTACGTCCGGTTATGACACGTTTGGCTATGTTAGGACATGATAACTTCGACTTTTGCGCTACGCATGGCTATTCCGTGGATTTTGGCGCTCCTAATTGCACTACTGTTCTATGTTCGACTCTATGGAGACCAGCAACTGTTGTCTCGGCTCGTTGCGTTAAGTTAGGTTGCGTTTGTGTATATTGCGTTTGGATATGTTATTATAGGAGAGAACTGACTTTTGTGCCGTAGACTGCTGCTCGATGGATTCTGTGCTCTACTAGTATCAAGTGTATTCTGCTTGGCCATGGGGAGGCAAGCAGTATTTTTCTCCGCGCGTTTGTCTGAGCTATATTGTATTTGGTCATGTCACGTTCGGTTCGGTTAGGATGAAGTAGCTTAGACTTTTGTGCTATACACGCCTGTTCGACGGATTTCTGCGGTCTACTGTGCTCTAGTATATTCTGCTTGCATCTGGGGATGCAAGCAATAGAGGCCACGGCGCGTTAGGTTGAGTTACGCAACCTTCGTCTATGTTACTTTTGGCTATGCTAGAAAGAGTAGCTTCGAATATTGTGGTATGCACTGCGATTGTATGGGCTTCAGCGCTCTACTCCCCCTATTGTATTCTGCTCGGCTCTCAGGAGGGCAGCATTAGTGGCGTCGGCACGTTAGGATGAGTGGGGTTATGTTTGGTTACGCTTCGTTTGGGTAGGTTAGGACTGGATAGCTTAGAATTTTGTGCTTTACACAGCTGTACCGAGGATTTCTGCTCTCTACTGTGATCTAATACTCCCTGCTTTGCTCTGTGTATTCCAGAAATAGTGGCAGCGTCGAGTTATGTTGTGTTAGGTTACGTTAGGTTTGGTTACGTTTATTTACGTTATGCTAGGATATCTCTGACTTTCGTGCTATGCACTTCCATTCTATGGACCTCTACGCTCTACTGTCCCCTAATATGCCCTGTTTGGCGCTGTGGAGGCCAGCAATAATGGTCTCGACACATTATGTTGAGTTAGGCTGCGTTTGGCTAGGTTACGTTTGATTAGGTTAGGATAGGATATCCTTCCCGTTTGCGCTGTATACTGCTACTCGGTGGATTCCTGCGCTCTTCATAGCTCTGATATACTCTGCCCGGCACTGGGGATGCTAGCAATAGAGGTCTCGGCACGTAAGGTTGAATTAGGTGACCTTTGGTTTGGTCGCACTTGCTTGGGTTAGGTTTGGATTGCTCTGACTCCTCTACTATAAACTGCATTTCTACGGATCCCTGCGCTCTACTCTCACATAATATGTTCTCCTTGTCTCTGAGGAGGGCAGCAATATTTGTCTCGGCACGTTAGGAAGGGTTGGGCTACGCTTGGCTACGCTACGTTTGGTTAGGTTAGGATAGGACAGCTTGGACTTTTGCGATGTACACAGCTATTGGGTGGATTTCTGCGCTCTACATTCCTCTACTATACTCTGCTCGACTCTCGGGAGGCCATCTAGGGTGGTCGCGCCACATAAGGTTAAGTTATATTACGCTTGATTAGGTAAGGTTACGTTGTGTTACGTTACGATAGCTATCACTTTTGTGCTACAAACTGCTATTCTATAGACTTCGGCGCCCTTTTGTGCGCTATTGCAAACTGCTTGTTCTCGTGGATGCGAGGAATAGTTCTCTCGGCACGCTTGTCTGAATTATGGTACGTTTGGTTAGGTTGGGATGGGTTAAGCGTGATTAGGATAGATTTGACTTTTGTGCATTATCTGTACACTGCTGTTCTCCGTGTTTCTGTGACCCACATAGCTCTAATATGCTCTGCTTGGCCCTGTGGAGGCCAGCAATAGTGGTCTCGCCACGTTAGGTTGTGTTACGCTACGTTTGGTTATGGTAGAGTGGGTAATGTTTGGTTTGTGTAGCTGTGACCATTGTGCAATGCACTGTTATTCGGTGGCCTTCTGCGCCCTACATTGCTCTACTATGCCCTGCTCGACTCGGCGGGTCCAGCAATAGTGGTCGTGGAACGTTACGTTGCGTCAGGTTACGTTTAGCTATGTTAAGTTTGGTTAGGTTAGAATGCGGTAGCTTTTACTTTTATGCTTCAAATTGATGTTTCGTGGAGTTCTGCGCTCTACATTGCTCTACTGCCGCCTGATTGTCTCTGAAGAAGCCAGAAATAGTGGTCGTGGCAATCTTGTTTGCGTTAGGTTACGCTTGGTCAGGGTGGGGTATCGTAAATTTGGTCAAGGCTGCTCCTTCTTTGTGCTATACACTGTTATTCTGCGGATCTCTGCCTTCTGCTCTCCTATAGTATGTTCTTCTCGACTCTGAGGAGCCCAGCAGTAGCTGTCTCGGCACGATGGATTGAGTTCCGCTACGTTAAGTTGTGCTACGGTTGGTTAAGTTAGGTATGGTATCTTTGACATTTGTGCTATACACTGCAATGCGGTGTATTTCTGCGCTCTACTGTGCGCTAGTGTTTTCAGCCCGGCTACGTGAAGGCCAGCAATAGTCCTCGGCACGTTAGGTTAGGTTACGTTACGTTTGCCTATGTTACGTTTGTCTACGTTAGGACAACATAGTTTTGACTTTTGGGCTACGCAATAGTCTTCGGCGGATACCTACGCCCTACTGAGCTCTAGTATTTTCTGCCTACATCTGGTGAGGCCTGCAATAGTGGTCTTTGCACTTAAGGTTGGGTTATGTTACGTTCGGCTATGTCACGTTTGGCTATGTTACAGTTGGTTAGGTTAGGATAGGGTGGGGTCGACTTTTGTGCTATACACTACTGTTCGATGGACTTCGGCGCTCTACTGGTCTCTATCAGAATCTTCTTGTCTCTGGGGACGCAAGGGATAGTTGTCGCGGCTCGTTAAGCTGATTTATGTTACGTTGGATTAGGTTAGGTTTGGAGATGTTAAGGTAGCATAGCATTGACTTTTGTGCTAAACCCTGCTACACGGTGGATTTCTGCTCTCTACCTTGCTCTACTGTACTTCGCTCAACTGTCGGGAGGCCACCAATTGTGGTCGTGGCTGGTCAGGCTGTGTTTGTTTACAATTGGTTGGCTTAGTTTCGGCTAGGTCTGGTTAGGAAAGCTTTGCCTTTTGTGCTATACACAGCTATTCGTTGAGTTTGCGCGCTCTAATGTGTTCTACTGTAATCAGCTTGGCCCTGGGGAGGCCAGCAATAGTGGTGCCGGAACGACGTGATGAGATATCCTACGTTTGGCTTGGTTACGTTAGCTTGGGTTAGGTTTGGTTAGGCTTGACCTTTCCGCTGTTCACTGCGATTCTAGAGCCCGGCCCTCCTCTGTCATATTTTGCTTGGGGCTGTGGAGGCCAGAAATAGTGTCCGCGGCGCGATAGGTTGTGTTAGGTTACGTTTGGCTATGACAAGGTTGGTCATGTTAGGGCACTGTAGCTTCGACTTTCGTGCTATAATCTGCTACTCGGTGGACTTCTGCGCTCAACACTGATCAAGTATGTTCTGCTTGCCTCTGTGGAGTCCAGCATTATTGGTCACGGCAAGTTAGGTTGGGTTGCGTTGCGTTTGTCTTGGTTAGCTTAGGATAGATTTCGCTAGGCTAGCTTTGACCTTCGTGCTATACTGTCCTATTCGGTGGATTTCTGCGCTTTCCTGTTCTCTTGAATATTCAGCTTGCTACTGCGGATGCCAGCAATAGTGGCCTCGGCATGTTAGGTTGTGTTATCCTACGTTCGTCTATGTTACGGTTGGCTATGTTAGGACAGGGTAGCTTTGACTTTTTTGCTATACACTGCGATTGTATGGATTTGTGCAATCCACTCTCTTCTAATATGTACCGAATGTCCCTGGGGAGGCCATCCATAGTGGTAGCGGCACGTCAGGTAGAGTTAGATTACGTTTGGTTAAGTTAGTTTAGGTGCTGGCTAGGTTAAGGTAGGATTGACCTTTGTGCCATAAGTTGCAAAGAGGCTGATTTCTGCGCTCTACTGCGCTCTTGAATATCCTTCTTGTCCCTGGGGAGGCCAGCAATGGTGGCCTCGGCTCGTTTGGTCGAGTTTGAGTATGCCAGGTTGGGTTAGGGTAACTTTGACTTTTGTGCTCTACACTGCAGTGCGAGCGCTTTCTGTGTCCTACTGTGCGGTAGTATATTTTGCTTCGCTATTTGGATGTCATCAATAGTGGTCTCGGCACGTTAGGTTGTGTTAGGTTACGTTTGGCTATGCTACGTTTAATTAGGTTAGGATTGGTTGGGGTTGACTTTTGAGCTATACACTGTTATTCGGAGGATTCCTGCTCTCTACATTACTCTAATACGCTCTGCTTGACTCTGCGGAGGACAGTAATAGTGGTTTCTGCATGTCAGTCTGTGTTATACTACGCTTCGTCAGATTAGCTAGCGTTAGTTTCGGTTAGGATTTCTTTGACCTTCGTAGTATTCTCCACTATTCGGTGGATTTCTGCGCCCTGCTATGCTTTACCACATTCTGCTTGGCCCTGGAGATGACAGCAATAGTGGTCGCGGCACGTTGGTTTGAGTTATGTTTCGTTCGGTTATGTGACCATGGTTTATGTTGGGATAGGGCTGCTTTCACTTTTCTGCTATGCAACGCTATTCGGAGGATTTCTGCGTTCTACTATGCTCTACTATGTTCTGCTTCGCTCTGGGTGGCCTAGACACGTTGTGTTGAGGTAGAGTACGTTCGGTCAATCCAGGTTAGTAGGGGTATGGCTTGCATACCTTTAACTGTTGTGGTATAGGCTACAGTTCGGCGCAATACTGCTCTCTACTATTCTCTAGTTTTTTTTGCTTGGCTCTGGGTTGGCAAGCAATAGTGGTCTCGGCACTTTGGGCTGATCAATGCTACGATTGCTGAGGCTAGTATAGGTTAGCTTTGCCATTTCCGCTCTATTCCACTAACAGGTGGATTTCATCTCTCTACTGTGCTCTAGTATGTTCTGCTTGGCTCTGTGGAGGCTAGCAGTGGTGGCCTCGGCAGGCTGGGTTGCGTTATGTTGCGTTCGGTTAGGTTAGGCTATGCTAAGTTCGGTAGTGATAGCTGTGACTTTCGTGCTATGCACTGCTATTCGCTGGGCTTCTGCGCTCTACTATGCTCTAATATCATCGCTGGCTTTGGGGACGACAGCAATTGCGTTCTCGGCACGGTACGTTGAGTTTCGCTACGTTAGGATTGGTTATCTTTGTTTGGGTTAGGTATGGATGTCCTCCGTCGTTCTTTTGTATACTGCCGTTCTATGTATTTCCTAGCACTGCTCTGATCTACTATGTCCTGCTCAGCATTGGTGAGGCCAGCTGTAACGGTCGCGGCAGGTTAGGTACGGTCAGGTTACATTTGGTTTTATTACTTCTGGTTAGGTTATGATAGGATAGCTTTAACTGATGTGCTATGCACTGCTGTTCTGAGATCTTCTGCGCTCCGCTCTCCTCTAATTTATCCTGCTTGGCTCATGGGATGGCAGCAATGGATGTCTCGTCACTTTAGATATAGTTAGGTTACGATTGGATACGTTAAGTTTAACTAGGTTAGGTCAGGATACCTGTGACTTTTGTGCCTTACACTGATTTTCGGTGGATATCTGCGATCTACAGTGCCCAAATGCCTTCTGCTGGGTTCTGCTGAGGCAGAACTTAAGTCTGAATAGCTTACGACTTAGCAGCTTTGATTCTTATGCTATAAACTGCGATTCCATGGATTTCTGCGCTCTACTCTCCTCTAATATGTTCCGATTGGCTTTGGCCAGTGCGGCAATGGAGGTCTCGGCACGACAGGCTTTGTCATGTTACGATTGGGTAGGCTAGGTAAGGCGAACTTCGGTGCTGGTTGCGTTTTCTTTCGTGCTGAATACTGTTATCCGGCGGACATCAACGCTCTGCTGTGCTGTACTATATGCTGCTTAGCCTTGGGTGGCCAGAAACAGTGGTTACCGTACGTTCGATTGACTTCCGTTACATGTGGTTATGTGACGGTTGGTTATGTTATGACAGAATATCATTGAAATTTGTGCGGCGCGCTGCTATTCGGTGGATTCCTGCGCTCTACTGTGCTCTACTGCATTCTGCTTCGTTCTGGGGAGGGCAGCTATAGTGGTCTTTGCGTGTTAGGTTGAGACAGGCTACGTTTGCTTATGACACGTTCAGTTATGTTAGGACGGTATAGCTTGGACTTTTGCGCCATACACTGCTGCTCGGTGGATTTCTGCACTCTAGTGGGCCAAAATTTGTTCTGTTTAGCTCTGGCGAGGACAGCAGTAGTGGTCTCGTCGCTGTTGGTTTAACTATGCGGCGTTTGCATATAATAGGTTTGGTTATTTTAGGACAGTGTAGCTTAGACCGTTGTGCTACACGCCGCTATTCGGTCGATTGCTGCGGTCTACATTGCTCTACCATACTCTGATCGACGCTGGGAATGCGAGAAATAGTAGTCGTGGCAGGTTAGACTCAGTTATGTTACGTTTGGTTACGTTAGGTTAGGTTGAGCTCGGTTAGAGTAGCATCGCCTTTCGAGCTCTACACTGCTTTTCGGCGGATATAAGTGATCTACTGTGCTCTGCTATAACTTGCACGGCTCTGGTGAAGCCTGCTGCTGTGGTCCTGGCAGGTCACGATGAGCTATCCGACGTTTGGTTGGATTATGTTAGGCTAAGTTTGGTTGGGATAGCATCGATTTTCGAGACGTACACTGCTATTCGCGGATTTCTGTGATATTCTGTGCTCTACTACATTCTGCTTGGCGATGGGGAAGCCAGAAATAGTGGTCGCTGCACGTTATGTTGAGTTGGGCTATGTTTGGTTAGGCTATGTTAGCTTGGGTTAGGTTTGGATAGCTATGACTTTTGTGCTACTTACTGCTACTCCGTGGATTCCTTCGCTCTACATTGCTTTACTATATCGTTTTCGACACTGGTGTGTCGAGCAATTGTGATCGGGACACCTTAGGCTGAGTTCGGTTACGTTTGGTTAGGCTAGGTTGGGTTTAGTTCGGTTTGCAAAGCTTCGACTTTCGTGCTATACACTACTATTCGGTGGATTCCTGTCATACCCTGGGCTCTACAATGTTCTGCATGGATCAGTGGAGGCCGAAAGCAGTGCTCGCGGCACGTTGTATTGGAATATGCTACGTTAGGCTAAGTTAGGTTTATGTGGGTTTGGTTAGGATATCTGTGGCTTTTGTGCTATTCACTTCAATGAGGTGGATGTCTGCGCCCTACCGTGCTCTTGTACATTCCGCTTGTATCTTTGGGGACCAGTAGTGGTGGTCTCGTCATGTTAGGTGGAGATAGGTTACGTTTTGTTATGTTACGTTTGCCTGGCTTAGGACAGGCTACTTTGTCTCTTGTGCCATAAACCGCTGTTCGGTGGGTTTCTGCTATCTAATTTGCTCTAATATGCTCTGCTTGAGCCTGGGGGCAGTAAGAGTGGTCTCGGCGCATAAGGTTGTGTAAGGTTACGTTCCCTTCGGTTTGGTTTGGAAGGTTCGATTAGGGTTTCTTTGACTTTTGTGCTGTAAACTGCTATTTCGAGGATTCCTGCGTTCCACGTAGCTGTACTATACTCTGCTCGACCCCGGGGGGCGAGTAATAGTAGTCGTGGCACGTCAGATTTTATTAGGTTGCGTAATGTATGTCTGGGCTAAGTTAAGCTTGGTTAGGGTAGCTACCACTTTCGCACTGTACACTGCTATTCGATGGATTCCTGTGATCTACTGTGCTCTGCTCATTTTGCTTGGATCAGGGGAGGACAACAACTGCGGCTGCGGTACTTTGCTTTGTGCTGTGCTACGCTTGGTTGTGTTAGGTTTGGTCAGGCTATGTCAGGATATATTCGACTTTTGAGCTGTTCACTGGAGTGCGGTAGACCTCTGCGCACTGCTGTGCTCTAGTACATTCTGCTTGCCTCTGTGGAGGCCTGCCATAGTGGTCTGGTCATGTTTGGTTGAGCTGTGCTACGTTTAGGTGTGTTGCGTTTGGCTAGGTTAGGATAGGCTACTCTAACTTTTGTGCTTTGCACTGCTTTTCGTGGGATTTCTCTTATCTAAAGTGCTCTACTGCATTCTGCTTTGTTCTGGGGAGGGCAGGAGCATTGGCCGCGGCATGTCATGTTGGTTTATGCTGTGTTTGTTTAAGGAAGATTATATCAGGTTGGGTTAGTCTAGCTATGACTTTGTGCCATTCACTGCAATGCGCTGGATTCCTGCGCTCCAAGGTGAACGAGTACATTCTGTTTTTCTCTGTCGAGGCCGGCAATAGTGACCTCGTGATATCAGGTTTCGTTAGACTACGATAGGTTATATCACGTTCGGCTAGGTTAGGATAGGCTGCTACGACTATTGCGCAATACACTGCTATTCCGCGGATTTCTGCGACATAATGTGTTGTAATATGCTCTGTTTGTCCTTGGGGTGGCCAGTAATAGTCTGCGCACGTTAGTTTGGGTTATGTTCCGTTTGGTTAGTTTAGGTTGAGATATGCTCGGTAAGGGTAGCTTTGACTTTCGTGTTTTACACTGCTTTTCGGTGGATTCCTACGCTAGACTGCGCTCTACTACAACCTGCTTGGCCTTGGGGAGAACAGCAATAGTGGCCGCGGCTCGTTATGTTGATGCAGACTACGTTTGGTTAGGTTATGTTATCTAGGATTAGGTCTGGGTAGAAATGACTTTTGTGCTATGCACTGCGTTTATATGGGCTTCTGGGCCCTACAGCCCAAGAGTAACGTCACCTTGTCTCCGTGGAGGCCATAAATAGTGGTCGGGGTACGCTGGGTTGAGCTATGTCACGTTTGGCTATGTTAAGATTGTATATATTAGGATAGGACAGCCATGTCTTTTGTGCTATACACTGCTGTTCCGTGGTCTTCAGCGCTCTACCGTTTCCTAATATTCTCTGCTTGTCACTGGGGAAGCCAGCGATAGTGTTCTCGGCACGTTAAGTTGAGTTATGGAACGTTTGCCTGGGTTAGGTTGTGTCAAGCTCGGTCAGGTTATCTTTAACTATCGTGCTATACACTGCAATTCGGTGGATTTCTGCACTTCACTCGCCACTACTATATTCTGCTTGTCTTTGTGGAGGCCAGCAATAGTGGTCTCGTCATGTTAGGATGAGATTGGCTACGATCGGCTATGTTACGTTTGGCTAGGTTGGGATTGGCTACTATGAATTTCGTGCTATTCACTGCCGTTCGGTGGATTTCTGGGCCCTAATGTGCCCTAATATGCTCTACTCGGCTCTGCGAAGGCCATAAATGTAGGTCTCGTCACGTCATGTTTATTGACACGACGTTTGGATGGGTTAGGTAATATCAGGTTAGGTAAGGATATGTTTGACTTTTGTGATACACACTGCAATGGAGTGAATTTCTGCGCTCTTCTGTGCTCTAGTATATCCTGAATAGATCTGGGGATGCTAGCAATAGCTGCTCCGCACGTTAGGATGGGTAATGCTACGTTTGTGTATGTCACGTCTGGTAAGGTTTGGACAGTCCAACTTATACTTTTGCGCCATACGCCGCTAGTCGGTGGACTTCTGCGCTCTACCGTATTCTATATGTTCTTCTTTGCTCTGCGGCGTTCAGTAATTGTAGTCACGGCACGTTAGGTTGTGTTAGGTTACGTTTAGTTGGATTAGGATATGTTAAGCTCGGTCAGGTTAACTCAGATTTTCGTGCGATGCACTGCTATTCGGAGTACTCCTGCGCTGTACTGAGCTCTACCATATTATGCTTAGCCCTGGGAATTCCACCAAAATTGGTCCCGGAACGATAGGTTGTGTTAGGTTGCGCTAGGTTAGTTTAGGTAGGGTTAAGTTCGGTAAGGATAACTTCGACTTGCGCGCTATACACTGTTCTTCTGTGGACTTCTGCCCTCGACTGCGCTCTACTATATTCTGCTTGGCCCTGGATAGGCCACCGACAGTGGCTGCAGCATGGTACGTTGAGGAATGCTACGTATGGTTATGTAAGATTAGCTTGCGTTAGGTCAGGATATCTTCGACTTTGTGCCATACACTGCTATTCGTTGGACTTGTGCGCTTCACATTTCTCTACTATGCACTGCTCGACCCTGTGAGGCGAGCAATAGTGGTCGTGGCAAGTTAGGTTGAGGTATGTTACGATTGGTTCGTCACGGTTAGGCTACATTTGGTTAGGGTAGCTCCGACCTTCGTGCTATACACTGTTGTTCGGTGGAGTGCTGTAGCATTCTGTGCTCTAGTACATTCTGTTTGGCTCTGGCGGGGCAGCAGCGGTGATCGCGGCGCTTTGTATTGAGCTAAGCTACGTTTTGTTACGCTAGGTTAGGTTAGGTTAGGCTACGTTATCTACGGCTCTTGTGCTGTTCACTGCAATGCGGTGGATTTCTGCGCACTACTGTGCTCTAGTAGATCCTGCATGTATTTGTGTGGACCGGCAATAGTTGTCTTGCCATGTTAGGTTGCATTATGTTGCGTTCGGATATGTTACGTTTGGCTTGGTTGGGATAGGCTACCCTTGCTTTTGCACTGTCCTCTGCGATTCCGTGGATTTCTTCGCCTTAGTGTGCTCTAATATGCTGTGCTTGGGCAGGGGTGGCCAGTAATAGTGGACTGGGCACGTTAGGTTCAGTTATGCCGCGTTTCGTTATTTTAGGATAGAGTGGTTTGGTTACGGTGTCTATCGCTGTTGTGCTATATATTGCAATGCAGTGGATTTCTACGGTCTCCTGAGCTGCAGTATACTCTGCTTGGCGCTGTGTAGGCCAGCAATAATAGTATCGGCCGGTTAGCTTGAGATATACTGTGTTTTATTATGCTACGTTTTGTGAGGTTAGGATATAGTAGTCCAGACTTTTGCGCTATACACTGCTATCTGCGGATAACGGCGCTCTACTATGTGCCAATATATTCTTCTTGGCTCTGGCGAGGCCAGCGATGGTGGTCATTGCTCGTCAGGTTGTGCTATGTTACGTTTGGTCATTTTAGGTTACGTCACGCTCGGTCTGGATTTCTTTGACTTTCGTGCTTTACACTGCTATTCGTAGGATTCCAGCGCTTGACTCCATTCTACTATACTCTACTTCGTACTGTGGAGACCAGCAGTAGTCTTCGCGGCAGGTTACGTTTAGTTATGCTATGCTTGATTAGGTTACGTTAGTTTAAGTTTGGTCAGGAAGACTTCGACTTTCGTGCTATACGCTAATTCCGGGTGGGTTCATGTGACTTACTATAGTCTAACGTATTCTGCTTTGCTCTGGGGAGTCCAGGAGCAGAGGATGCAGCACGCCCTGTTGAGTTACGCTACCTTTGGTTAGGTTACGTATGGTCAAGTTATGTCGAGATATGTTTGACCTTTTTGCTTTACACTGCAATACGGCGTATTCCTGCTCTCTGCTCCGCTACCGTATATTCTGCTTGCCTCTGCGGAGGCCAGCAATAGTGGTCTCAGCGCGTTAGGTTTAGTTATGCTACGTTTGCGTAAGGCATGTTTGGATATGTTAGGAGAGATTAGCTTATTCTTTTGTGACATTTACTGCTATTCGGTGGATTTCCGCCCTCTACTGCTCTCTACTACATTCTGCTTGGCTCTGGGGAGGCCAGTAGCAGTGGTCGCGGAACGTTACGTTGGGCTGCGATACGTTTTCTTAGGTTTCGTTAGTCCAGGTTAGGTTGTGGTACCTTTGCCTTGTGTGCTATACACTGCTGTTCGGCTGATTTCTGCGCTCTACTGTGACCTAGTATGCTTCGCTTTGCTCCGTGGAGGGCTGAAACTGTGGGCGCGGCGCGTTATGTTCAGTTAGGTTACTCTTGGTTTGGTTGTGTTTGTTTGGGGCAGGGTATGTTGTCTATGACGTTTGTGCTGTACACTGGAATGCGTTGGATTTCTGCGCTCTACTGAGCTCTAGTGCGTCCTGCTTGGCTCTGGAAATGCCAGTGATAGTGGCCACGACACCTTAGGTTTAGATAGGCTACGTTTGGTTCGGTTACGTTTGCATTGTTTCGGTGCGGATAGTATCCACTTTTCTGCTCTACGCGGCCATTCTATGGATTTCTGCGCTCTACTCTCCTCTACTATGCTCTGCTTGGATCTGCGGAGGCCAGAAATACTGGTCGCGGCACGTTAGGTTGAGCTAGATTACGTTTAGTTGAGTCAGGCTTTTCGGGGTTAGGTTAGGAATCCTCTGACTTTTGTGCTCAAACCTGCTATTCTATTGACTTCTGGGCTCTACTGTGATCCATCATATTCGGCTTGTCTCTGGGGACGCCTGCAATAGTGGTTGCAGCACGTTAGATTATGTTATCTTACGTTTGGTAAGGATAGGGGAGGATAACTTTGACTATTTCCATATACACTGCCATTAGTTCAATTTCTGCGCTCTATATTGCTCTGGTATACTCTGCCCGACTCTGGGGTGGCAGCAGTGGTGGCCGTGACTCGGTAGGTTGTATTAGGTTACGTTTGGTTAGGCTAGGTTGGATTAGGTTTGGTGATGGCGGCTTTGACCCTTGTGCTATTCGCAGCTATCCGTAGGTCTTCTGCGCTCTTCTGTGCTCAAGTAGGTTCTGATTGTCACTGGGGTGGCCAGAAATAGAGGTCATGCCTCGTTAAGTTTTGTCAGTCCACGATTTGTTAGGTTAGGTTATGTCGGACTAGATTACGATATATGCGATTTTTGTGCTATACGCTGCTATTTGGTGTCTCCCTGCGCTCTACTGTGCTCTAGTAGATCCTGCATGGTCCTGAGAATTCCAGCAATAGTGGTCTCGGCACGTTCGGTTGATATATGCTACGTTTCATTAGGTTTGGTTATGTCCGGTTAGTTTAGAATATCTTCGACTTTTGTGCTTTACACTCAAGTGCGGCTGATCTCTGCGCTCTACTGTGCTCTAGTGTATTCTGCTTTGCACTGTGGAGATCAGCAATAGTGGTCTAGGCACACTGGGTTGAGTTATGTTACGTTCGGTTAGGTTAGGCTGGTGCAGATGTGACTTCTATGTTGTATACTTCTATTCGGTGAATTGCTGAGCTCTAATGTGAACTAATGATCCCTAATTTGCTCTGGGAGTTCCAGAAATAGTGGCCGCCGCGCGTTAGGTTGAGATACGTTACCTGTGGTTAGGTAACGTTTGGTTGGTTTGGGTTATGATATATTTGACTTTCGTGCTATGCATTGCCATTCTGTGGATATCAGCGCCCTATTCTCCTGAAATATGCCCTGCTTGGCGCTGGGCAGTCCGGCAGTAGTGCCCTCGGCACGTTACGTAGGGTTATGTTACGTTTGGTTAGGATAGGATTGGTTATGTTAGGATAGGGTTACTTTGAATTTTGCGGCGTGCACTGGAATTCGGTGGATTCCTGCGCTCTTCGTTGCTCAACTACACTCTTCTCGACCCTGGGGAGAACAGCAATAGCGCTACTGGCACGATAGGTTGTGTTAGGTAACGTTTGGCTGGGTTAGGTTATGTTACGTTTGGTTAGAATGGCTCCGCCTTTTGTGTTATACACTGCTATTCGTCGGATGCCTGCTCTCTACTTTGCTCTAATATGTTCCGCTTGGCACGGGCAAAGCCATCAATAGAGGTCTCGGCACGTTAGTCTAGACTAGGTTGCGTCTGGTTATATTGCGTTTCGACAGTATAGGATGGGATAGCTTTGACTTTTGTGCTACAGACCGCTATTCGTTGAGTTTCTACGCTCTACGTTGCTCTACAGTACTCTGCTCGCCTCTTGGGGGGCCAGTAAGATTCGTCTCGACCCGTCAAGCTGTTTTAGGCTACGTTTGTCTACGTTAAGTTAGTTTGGCTTAGGTTTGGATGTATTTGACTTTCGCGGTATACACTGTTATTCGGCGGACTCCTACGCGCTGCTGTGCTCTAGTATATTCTGCATGGCTTTGGGGTGTCCAGAAGTATTGTTCTAGGCACGCTTGCCTGTGTTGTATTGCGTTTGGTTATGTTACGTTTAGTTTGCTTAGGATAGGATAGCTTAGACTTTTGTGCTATACTGGTGTTCGGCGGAATTCCGCGCTCCACTGCGTTCTACGTTCTGCTTGGCTCTAGGCAGGCCAGCAATAGACTCGGTAGTTTTAGATATTCTGCGTTAGTTTGGGTTAGGCTTTGTCAGTTTAGGTTAGGATATCTTCTACTTTTCTGCTTTACATTTCCATGCGGCGGATTTCTGCGCTCTTCCGTGCACTAATATATCCTACTTGGCATTGGGCTGGTCATCAATAGCGGTCGCGGCACGTAATGTTGGGTTAGACAACGTTAGGTTAGGACAGGTTATGTCAGTTTCGGTTAGGGTATCCCCGACTGTTGCACTGAACACTGCTATTCGGTGGATGCCAGCGCTCTTCATTGCTCGACTATACTCCGCTCAACTCTGGGAAGGCAAGCAATAGAGGTCGTGGCACGTTAGGTTGTGTTAGGTTATGCTTTGTTGGGTTAGGTTAGGCTAAGTTTGGTCATGGCGCATTTGACTTTCTTGCTGCACACTGCTTTTCGGTGGATTCTCGTGGTCCGCTGTGCTCTACTGCATTCTGCTTGGCTCTATGGAGGCCAGGAGCAGTGGTCACCGGACGTTACGTTGAGACATGCTACGTTGGGTTAGGGTACGCTAGGTCAGGTTAGGTTGGGATGTCCTCTGCTTTTGTGCTGTACATTACAGTGCGGTGGATATCTGGGCTCTGCTGCGCTGTGGTATATTCTGCTTGGCGCTGGGGAAGCCAGCAATGGTGGTCTTGGCACGTTAGGTCGATTCAGGCTACGTTTGGTTATGTTACGTTTCGTGAGGATGGGATGAGATAGTATAGTCTTTTGTGCTGTTCGCTGCTACACGCGGATGTCTTCGCTCTACTGTGGTAAAATATTTTCTGTTTTGTTCTGGCGAGACCAGAAATAGTAATCTCGGCACGTTAGTCTCAGTTATGTTACGTTTGGTTAGGTTAGGTTATGTCAAATTCGGTCAGGTCTTCTTTGACTTTCGCAATAAACACTGATAATTGGAGGATTTCTGCTCTCGAATGTGCCATACTGTTTTCTGCATGGACTTGGGCAGGCCAGCAATTGTGGTCGCGGCACGTTGTGTTGAGATAGGCTACGTTTGGATAGGTCATATTGGGCTAAATTTGTTTAGTCTGGCTTCGACTTTCGTGCTGTACTCTATTATCCGGAGGGTTCCTGTGTTCAACAGCGCTCTACCGTATTCGGCGTGTCTCTGGCGAGTCCGGCAGCAGTAGCCGCGGCGCGCTCCGTCGAGTTACGCTAGATTTGTTATGGTTACGTTAGGTCAGGCTATGTTAGGATATCATAGACCTATGCGCTATTCACTGCATTGAGGGGGATTTCTGCGACCTACTTTTATCTAATATTCACTCCTTTTACTCTGGGAATTGCAGAAATAGTGGCCGCGGCGCGTTAGGTTTGGTTAGGTTACGTTTGGCTAGGTTAGTGTATGATAGCTTGGACCTTTGCGTTATACACTGCTGTCCGCGGATGTCTGCGCTCCAATGTATTCTATTACCATATGCATGGCTCTGGGGATTCCAGCAGTGAAGTTCTCGGCACGTTAGGTAGAGTTGCGCTACGTTCGGTTAGGTTAGGTTAGGTTAAGCTCGGCCGGGTTATCTTTGACATTCGTGCCATACGCCGCTACACGCCGGATTCTCGTGCTCGATTGTGCTCTGTTACATTCAGCTTGGCTCTGTTGAGGACAGGAACAGTGGTCTCGGTACGTTAGGTTGAGCTATGCCGCGATTGATTATGTTGAGTTGGGTGAGGTTAGAATAGGATAGTTCAAACTTCTGTGCTTCACACAGCTACACTCCGACTCCTGCGTTCTGCTGCGTTCTAATATTCTCTGCGTGACTCTGTGGAGGCCAGCAATAGTGGTCTCGGCACGTTAGGTTCAGTTAGGTTACGCTTGCATATGACAATCTTAGTTATGTTAGGGCAGAATAGTTAAGACCATTGAGCCATTCAATGCTATTCGGTGGATTTCTGCGCTCTACTGTACACTAATATGTTCTGCTTGACTATGGGGTGGCCAGAAATAATGGTCGCGGTGCGTTAGGTTAAGTTATATTGCGTTTGATTATACTAAGGTTGTATATATTGGGATAGGCTAGTGTTGACTGTTGTACTATACAATGCTATTCGGTGGTTTTCTGCGGTCTAGTGTGCTCTAGTATGTTATGCTTGGCCCTGGGGGCGCAATAATAATGGAAACGCTCGCTTTGTTGGTTCGGGCTCCGATTGGTTAGGCCAGAATATGTCAGGTAAGCTTTGTATATATTTGACTTTTGTGCCGTACACTGCTATTCGGTGCATTTCCGCGCTTTACATTATCCTACTATACCCCGCTCTACTCTGGGGAGACGAGCAATGGTGGTCGTGGCACGTAGCTTGACTTAGGTTGCGTTTAGTTTGGTTAAGTTAGGTTAAGACTTGTTAAGATGGATTAAACTTTTGCGCTATATAATACTCTCCAGTTGACTCCTGTGATCTACTGTGCTCTAGAATATTTTGCTGTGGGGAGTCCAGCAGGAGTGAACGCGGCACGCTGTTAAGAGTTATGCTACGTATGGTTAGATAAGGATAGCTCATGTTAGGACAGCGTATCTTACACCTATGTGCTATTCACTGCAATGCGGTGGACTTCTGCGCACTACTGTGCTCTAGCACACTCTGCTGGTCCCTGTGGGGTCCAGCAATAGTGTTCTCGTCATGTTAGGCTACGTTTGGGTATGTTATGTTCGGCAATGTTAGGACAGGCTAATTTTACTCTTGTGCTTTACACTGCTGTTCCGTGAATTTCTGTGATCTACTGCGCTCTACTGAGGTCTGCTTGTCTCTGGGGATGACCGGAGCAGTGTCCGCTGAGCGCCACTTTGAGTTATGCTACGTTCGGTTAGGTTAGGTTATAGAATGTTTGGTCAGGTTATAAACGTTTTCTGTGCTATTCACTGCATTGCGGCGGATTTCTGCTCTCTACTGTGCTCCAGTACATTCTGCTTGCCTCTGTGGAGGCCGGCAAAATGTGTCTCCTCATGTTAGGTTGAGTTAGGTTACGTCTGATTACGTTACGTTCAACTAGGAAGAGTATGCTACCCTTACTTTGTGCTATACACTGCTATTCGGTGGATTTCTGCGTTCTAATGTGCTCTATTATGCTCTGCATGACAATGAGGTGGTCAGTAGTAGTGGTCTTGGCATGTTTGTTTGAGTTATGTTACGTGTGGTTAGGC
>NW_016909384.1:0-16342 GCF_001483705.2 Eufriesea mexicana
GTTGGGTTTGGATAGCTTTGACTTTTGTGCTGTACACTGCTTTACGTCGAATTTGTGCGCTATACTGTACTCTAGTATCTTCTGCTTGGCTCCAGGAAAGCCGGTAATAGTGGTCTCGGCGCGACAGGTTGAGAGAGTTTACGTTTGGTTAGGTTACGTTTGCCCTTGTAAGGTTTTGATAGCCTCGACCTTTCTGCTATACACTGCGATTCCATAGATTTCTGCGCCTAAGTCTCCTCTTTTATGCTCTGCTCGGCTCTGCGGATGCCAGCAATACTAGTCGCAGCGCGTTAGCTTGGGATAGGTTAAGTTTGGATACTTTACGTTTGGTTGTGTTTGGTTGGGATAGCCTTGGCATATGTGTTCTGCACGGATATACTATGGACTTCTGTTCTCTACTGTGCTTTAGTATATTCTGCTTGGCTCTGGGTAAGCCGGCAGTCTCAGCCTCGGCACGATAGTCTGTGTTAGGTTGCGTGTGGCTATGTGACGTTTGATTAGGTTAGGATAGGATAGCTTTGACCTTTGTGCCATACACGGCCATTCGGTTGATTTCTGCGCTCTACTGTGGTCTAATGTTCCCTGCTTTGCTCTGAGTATTCCAGAACTGGTGGCCGCGGCGCGTGAGTTCCAGATAGGATACGTTTGGTAAGGTTAGGTATGTTTGGGTTAGGTTGAGATATCTGTGTCTTTCGTGCTATGCATTTATTTTCTGTAGACCTCAGCGATCCATTCTCCACTAATATGCCCTACTTGGCCACGGGGATACCGGCAATGGATGTCTCGGCACGTTAGGTTGGCATAGGGTACGTTTGGTTAGGTTATGGTAGGCATGATTTGGTTTGGATGGCTTTTCTGCTATACACTGCTACTCGGCGGATTTCTGCGCTCTACTCCTTCCTAAAATGCTCTGATTGGCGCTGTGGCGGCCGGTAATAGCGGCCTCGGCACGTTAGGTTGAGACAGGCTGCGTTAGGTTGGGTTACACTTGGTTAGGTTAGGAATGGATGCCTTCGAGTTTTATGTTTTACTCCGCTATTCGGTGGATTTCTACGCTCTACAATGCTCTACTGTGCTCTGCTCGACTATTGGGAGGCCAGCAGTAGTGGTCGCCTCACGTTAGTTTGGGATACATTACGTTTGCTCATGTTAGGTGTCGTTTTGTTACGTTAGGGTATCTTTGACTTTTGTGCTATACACTGCTATCCTATGTGCCTCTGCGTTCTTCTGTGCGCTATCACACCCTGCTTGTCTCTGTGGAAGCCAGTAATAGCGCTCTCGGCCAGTTGGGTTCTGTTATGCTACGTTCGGCTATGTCAGATTTTGATAGGTGTGGTCAGGATAGCTTTGACTTTTGGGCTATACACTGCTATTCGGAATGTTTCAAAGTTCGACATTGCTCTGCTGTACTCTGGTTAACTCTCGTGAGTCCAGCAATAGCGGTCGTGTCATGTCAGGCTGAGTTACGTTACTTCTGCTTATATTACGTTTGGTTAGGGTAGGATAACTTTGACTTTTGTGCTATACATTGATATTCGGTGGATTTCTGCGCTCTTCATTGCTCTACTATACACAGCCTGGCTCTGGGGAGACCAGCGACAGAGATCGTGGCCCGATATCTTGTATTAGGTTACGTTTGGTTTTGTTAGGTTGGGTTATGTTTGTTTAGGATGGCTTTGAGCTGCGATTGGTCAGGTTAGGAGAGCGTGGCCTTGACTTTTGTGCAATACAATGCGATTAGATGGTTTTCCTCGCGCTGCTGTGCTCTAGTATGCTCCGCTTCGCTCTGGCGGTGCCATAAACAGAGGCCGCGGCACGTTAGGCCGAGCTAGATTACGTTTGGTTTGCATGGGTTAGGTTTGGACAGCTTTGACTTTACCGCCATACACTGCGATTTTGCGCATTTCTGGGACCTTCTCTCGTCTTATGTGTTTTGCATGGCCCTTAGGAGGCCAGCAATGGTTGTCGTGGCGCGATAGGTTGAGTTACATTACGCTTAGTTATGGTACCTTACGTCGGATTAGTTTGGGAATACGTTGACTTTGGAGCTAGACAATGCTCTTCGCTAGGTCGCTAGGAATAGTGATCGCGGCACGTTAGGTAGGGATATGTCACGTTTGGTTAGGATGGCTTCGACTTTTACAATATACGCTCCTACTCTGTAGATTTCTGCACTATACACAGCGCTAATATTCTCTGCTTCCCTCTGGGGATGGCAGCAATGGTAGTCTCGACACGTTTCGTTGAGTTAGGCTACGAGTTGTTAGGTTAGCGTAGGGCAGGCTAGGTTAGATTGTCTTCGATACCCTGTCAGTCTATGGACTTCTACGCGCTACCCTCCTGTAACATGTTCTGCTTCACGATACGGAGGCCAGCAACAGAAGTCCAACCACGTTTGTTTGCGTTATCTCACGTTTGGTTAGGTCACGTTAGGTCAGGTTAGCTTAGGATACACTTGACTTTTGTGCTTTACACTACAATGCGACGGATTTCTGCGCCTTACTGCGCTCCAGTAATTTGTTCTTGGCGGTGGTGTGGCCCACAATAGTGGCCTTGACACAATAAGCTGAGTTCGGTTACGTACGGTTAGGCTAGGTTTGGTCATGCCAGGTTAGTGTAGCTTTGACTTTCCTGTTATACACTGATATTCGGTGGATTTGTGCGCTCTACATAGTTCTAACATGCTCCGCTTGGCTCTGGGAAGTCCAGCAAAAGTGGTCGCGTCTCGTTAGTGTGAGACAGGGTACGTTTGGCTAAGTCACGATTCGTCTTGTTAGGATATGATAGCTTTCACTTTTCAGATATACACTGCGTTACTATGGATTTCTGCACTCTACTTTCCCCCCATATGCTCTACTTGGCTTTGCGGCGTCCAGAAATAGCGGCTTCGTGACGTTAGGCTGAATTATGTTGCGCCTTTGTATGTTACGCTTGGTTATGTTTGGATAGGACAGGTTTGCCTTTTGTGCTGTACGCAGCTATGCTGTGAATATCTGCGCCCTACTGAGACCTAATATTTTCCGCTTTCCTCTGTGGAGGCCAGCAATATCGGTCTTAACGCGTTAGGCAGTGCTAGGTTTCGTTTGCTTAGGTTAGGTTATGATAAGTTCTGCATGGATAGCTTTGACTTCCGCGCTATACAGCCTCATTCGGTGGACTTCTGCGCGCTACTGTGCTCTACTGTATTCTGCTTGATCCTGTCGAGGCCAGCAGCCCTAGTCCCGGCACTTTGTTTTGAGCTATGTTATGTTTGGTAATGTTAGGGGAGAAGAGCTTTGTCTTTTGTGCTGTACACTGCTATTCGGTGGACTCCTGTGCCATAATATATTCTGCCTGGCTCTGGGGAGGACAGCAGTATATGTCTCGGCTCGTTAGGTTTAGTTATTCTATGTTTGGTTAGGTTAGGTTAGGTCCGGATACGTTATGATATCTTCGACCTTTGTGGTTTACGTTGCTATTTGGGGGCTTTCTGTGCTCTAGTGTGCCTTACTATACTCTGCTCGAATCAGGGGATGCCATTAATAGTGGTCGTGGCACGATGGGTTTTGTTAGGATACGTTTGGTAATGTCACGATTGGCTATGTTTGGTTAGGATACCTTTGACTTTTGCGCTATACACCGCAACTCGCTGCATACCTTCCGTCTACATCGCTCTACTATACTCCGTTCGTCTCCGGGGTTGCCAGTACCAGCTTTCTCGGCGCATCATGTTGAGTTATGCCAGGCATGGTTAGGTTATGTTGGTTTGGGTTAGGCTTGGATAGATTTGACTTTCGTGGTATAGACTGTTCTGTAGGCCTATGCGCTCTGCTGTGCACTAGTGTGTACCGCTTGGCTCTGGGGAAGCCAGAAACAGTGGTCTCTGCACCTTGTTCGAGATGCGTAACTTTCGGTTATGCTACGTTATGCTATGTTAGGATAGGGTAGCTTTGACTTTTGTGGTATACACCGCTATTTCGCGGTTTCCGGAGCTCTATGTTGCTCTTATATGCCCTGCTTGTCTCTATGGACGCCAGCGATATTATCATCTGCACGTTATGTTTAGATAGTATTCGCTTGGCTCGGCTAGGTTCGACATGTTAGGTTACGATATCTTTGACTTTTATGTTACACACTGCAATGCGGTGGATTACTGTGCTCTACAGCCTTCCAGTATATTCAGCTTCGTTCTCGGGTAGCAAGCAAGGGCGGTCCCGCCGCGTTAGGTTTAGTCAGGCTACGTTCGGTTGTGTTACGTTTGGCTATGTTAGGATAGTGAACCTACGACTTCTGTGTTTTTCACTGCGATTCTCTGCACTTCTGCGATCTACTCTCCCCTAATGTGATCTCCTTGGTTCTGAGGAGGGCCGTGATAGAAGTTTTGGCACGTTAGGAAGAGTTAGGCTACGTTTGGCTTGGTTGTGTTTGCTGGTGTCTGGTATGGACCGCTTCGCCTTTTCTGCATACCGTGCAATCCTATGGATTCCGGCGATCTTTTCTGCTCTTATATGTTCTGCATGGCGATGGGGAGGCCAGCAACTGTGGACTCGGCACGTTAGGTTTAGAATATCTGCGTTTGCTAAGGTTACGTTAGGGCAGGTTGTGTTAGGGATCTTTTGACTTATGTGGCATACACTGCTATTCGTTGGCTTTCTGCGCTCTACTGTGCCCCAGCATATTCAGCTTGACTCTGGGGAGGTCAGCAGCCGTGGTCGCAGCACTTTGCTTTGTGTTATGTTACGTTCGGCTATGCTTCCATTTGCTAGGTTAGGAAAGGATCGCTAAACTTTTGCGCTACACACTGATTTTCGGTGGATTTCAGCGCTCTACATCGTCCGAGGGTGTTCTGCTTGGCGTTGGTAAGGCTAGCAATGGTGTTCACGGCGCGTTATTATGAGATAGGTTGCGTTCGGTTAGGTCTTGATGGGCTAAGTTTGGCCAGGGTAGCTATCACTTTTGTGCTATGCACAGATATTCGGTGGACTGCTGCGTTCCAGGGTGCTCGAGTATGCTCTGCCTGATTCTGGAGAGGATAGCAATAGAGGTCTTAGCACGTCAGCTTGTGTTATTTTATGTTTGGTATGGCCAGGTTAGGTTAGATTTGGCTATTGCAGCTGTGACTTTTGTGCTATACACTGCTATTCGGTTCATACCTGCGCTCTGCAATGCACTACTAGCATCAGCTTGTCTCTGAGGATGACCGTGGTCGTGCCACGTACGTTTGTGTTAGGTTACGCTTGGTTAGGTAAGGTTAGGTTAAGCTAGGTTAGGATGGCTTTAACTTTTGCGCTATACACTGCCATTCGTTCGATATCTGCGATCTGCATTGATCTATTAGCTTCGCCTGGTCTCCGGGGAGGAGAGCAATAGTGGTCGTGGCACATTTGTTTGGGATATGTAACGTTCGGTTAGTTTAGACTGGGCTAAGCTTGGTCAGGATGGATTTGGCCTTTGTGCCATATACAGATATTAGGTGGATTTCTGTGCTCAAGTGTGCTTGAATATGCCCTGCTTGGCGATTGCGAGCCCAGCAATAGTAGTCGCGGCACGTTTGGCAAGGCATGCTTACGCTTGGTTGCCTATGGTTAGGATAAGTTTCGTCAGAATGATATTGACTTGTGTGCTATACACTGCAATGGGGCGGATTTCTGCACTGTACTTTGCTCTGGTATATTCTGCTTGGTTCTGTGGAGGTCAGCAGTAGTGGTGTAGGCACGTTTGTTTGAGTTACGTTACGTTTGTTTAGGTTAGGATAGGATAGCTTTGACTTTTGTGTTATACACTGCTATACGGTGGAGTTCTACGATCTACTGATGTTTAATATGCTCTGCTTGGCGCTGGGGAGGCCTGCAGTTGTGATCTCGGAAGGTTAGGTTGTGCTAGCCTGTATTTGATTTGGTTAATCTTGGATAGTTTAGGATAGGATAACTTTGACATTTGAGTTGGGCACTGCTATTCGGTGGATTTCAGCGCTCTACTGTGCTCTAGCATGGTCAGCTTGGCTCTGGGAATGCCAGCAACAGAGATCCCGTCTCGACAGGTGTGGTTAATGTACGTTCGGTTAGGTTGGGTTTGGTCAGGTTAGGCTAAGGTATCGTTGAATCTTGTGTTACACTCTGCCATTTGGTGGCTTTCTGTGCCCTACACTTCTCTAGTATACTCTGCTTTGCTTTGGGGATGCCACCAATAGTGGTCTCGGTACGTAAGGTTATGTAATGTACCGTATGGTTATATTGGGCTTGGATAGGTCAGGATATGACAGTTTCGGATTTTGTACTATACGCCGCTACTCCTTGTGTTTCTACAGACTACGTTTAGATACAATACTCTGCTCGGCTCTGGGGATCCACTAATAGTGATCTCGTCCCGTTAGTTTTAGTTAGGCCTCGTTTGGCTACGTTAAGTTAGCTTGGGATAGGTTTGGATATATTTGACTTTCGTGATATAGACTGCTGTTCGGCGGATTTCTGCACTCTACTGTGCTCTGGTAGGCTTTGCTTCGTTTTCGGGAGGCCAGGAATAGTGGTCTTGGCATTTCAGGTTATGATAGATAACGTTCGGCTATGCTACGCTTGGTAAGTTTAGGAGAGGGCACCTTTGACCTTTATGCTATACACCGCTATTCGGAGGATTCCTCCTCTACTGCGCTCTAGTCTACTCTCCTTGGCTCTGGGGACGCAAGCAACAGTGTCCACGGCGAGTTAGGTTGAGTCAAGCCATGTTCGGTTATGCTTCGTTCGGCTATGTTAGGATAGGGTGAATTCGACTATTGTGCAATGCACTGGTTTTATATGGACTTCTGCGCCCCACTCTCCTCTAACATGTTCTGCTTGGCTCTGAGGAGGGCAGCAATAGTGGCCTCGGCACGTTAGGAGTAGTTGCGTTTCGTGCGGTTACGTTACGTTTTGGTAGGTTAGGAGAGCCTAGCTTTGACGTTTGCGCTATACACTGCTATTCTGTCGATACCTGTGCACTGTGCAGCTCAAATAACCTCAGTCTGTCTCAGGGGTGGCCAGAAACAGCGGTCGTGGTACGTTGTGTTGGGTTACGTTACGTTAGCCGGGGTGGCTTTGACTTTTGTGCTATACACGGAAATTCGGTCGATATTTGCGCTCTGCATTGCTATAATCCCACCTGCTTTTCTCTGGAGAGGCCCGGAATGGTGGTCGTTGCACGTTTGGTTGAGTTAGGTTACATACGGATATGTAAGGTACTGCTATGTTTGCTTAGGTTGGCTGTGACCTTTGTGTTGTACACCGCTATTCGGTTTCTTTCTGCGCTCTACTGTGCTCTAGTCTACTCTGCTTGACTATTGGAAGGCCAAAAATATTGGTCCCGGCACATCAGCCTGAGGCACGTTGCGTTCTCTTATGTTATGTTTGGCTTGGTTAGGGCAGGATACATTGGACTTTTGTACTGTACACCGCAATTGGGTGGATTTCTGCCCTCTACTGTGATCTAATGTTCCATGCCTTGCTCCGGGAATTCCGGAAATCGTGGTCGCTGCTGGTTAGGTTGGAATATGTTACGCTCGTTTGGGTTAGGTTTGCTAGTGTTAGGTAAGGATATCTTTGATTTTCGAGATATGCGAAGCGGTTCTATGGATTTCTGCGCTCTACTCTCCTCTAATATATTTTGCTAGGCACCGTGGGGGCCAGCAGTAGTATCTTGGGCACGTTAGGCTGAGATAGGTTGCGTTTGGTTATGTTACGTTTGGTTTGGATAGGATAGGATAGCTTATACGTTTGTGCTATGCACTGCTATACCGACGTTTTCTGCGCTCCACTGTGCTCTAATATGCTCTGCTTTGCTCTGAGGATGGCAGCAATGGCAGTCTCGGCACGTTAGGTTGAGTTACGCTATGTTTGGCTATGTTCTGTTTGCCTGGGTTAGGTTTGGGTAGCTCTGACTTTTTCTATATACACTGCAATTTTATGGACTTCTGCGTACTACTCCCCACTAATGTATTCTGCTTAACCTTGTGGAGGACAGCTCCAGTGGTCGCGGCACGTGTGGTTGAACTAGGTTACGTTCGGTTACGTTGCGATTGGTTCGGTTAGGAGAGGATAGCTATGACTTTAGTGCTACATTCTGCTATTAGGTATGTACCTGCTCCCTACATTGCTTTAATATTCTCGGCCTGGCTGTGGGAGGGCCAGCAATACTGGTCTCGGCACGTTACGTTTTGCGAGGTTAGATTCGGTTAGGTTGGGTTATGCAATATTTGGTCAGTATAGCTTCACCTTTCGTGCTGTACGCTGCTATCCGGCGGGTTTCTGCGACATACTGAGCTCTAGTTTGTTCTGCTCGGCTTTTGGGAGGAGAGCAGCATTGGTCTCGGCACGGCTGTGTGAGGTATGTCGCGTCTGGCTATGGTAGGTTTGGTTAAGTTAGGATATGGCAGCTTAAACTCTTGTGCTATGCACGGCTGTTCGTTGGATTTCTGCCATCTACTGTGCTCTAATATATTCTGCTTGTCTCTGCCGAGGCCAGCAATAGTGGACTCTGCACTTTACGTTGGGTCAGGTTGCGTTCGGTGTAGGTTGAGTCTGGCAAATTTCGGTCAGCGTAGCTATAACATTTGCGCTGTACACTGCAGTTCGGAGCATTTCTGCGACCTACTGCGCTGCAGTACGTCCTGTTTAGCCCTGTGAAAGTCATCAGTAGTGATCTCTGCACGTTATGTTGGGACAGGTGACGTACGGTTCTATTGAGTTATGCTACGTTTGGTCAGGTTATGTTATCTTGGGTTAGGCCTGCATATCCTCGACTTTCGTGGTACACACTGCTATACTGTGGCATCATGCGCTCCACTGTGCCCTGGTATTTCCTGCTTGGCACTGGGGAATACAGCAATAACGGTATCCGCACGTTGGTATAAGCTGTGCAACGTTAGGTTATATTACTTTTGGATCGGTTAAGAGGGAGAAGCCTGGACCTTGGTGCTGCAAACTGCAATTCTGCTGTTTCCTACTCTATACATTGCTCCACTATGCTCTGCTCGACTCCGGGAATGACAGTAATAGTGGTCCCTGCGAGTTAGTTCGATTCATACTACGTTTGGTCATGTTACGTTTGGTCAGTGTAGGAGAGGATAGCATTGACTTTTGCGCCATATACTGCTATTAGGCGGTCTTATGCGCCATTCTGTGATCTAATATGTTTTGTTTGCATCTGGGGTGTCTAGCAATAGTGATCTCGGCACGTTAGGTTGAGTTGTGCCGTGCTTAGTTAGGTTAGATTACGTTGGGTTAGGATAGGACGGCTATGACTATACTCTGCTCGAATCTGGGGAGGCCAGTAACAGTGATCTCGTCCCGTTAGTTTGGGTGAGGTTACGTTCGGCTGCACTACGTTACGCTGGGTAGGTTTTGGTAGATTCGACTTCCGTGGTATACACTCCTATTCGGTGGATATCTGCTCTCCATTCTCCTCTATTATGCTCTGCTTCGCTCTGTGGAGGCCAGCTGTACTGGTCGCGGAACGTTAGGTTGAGATATATTACGTTTGGTTAGGTTAGTTTAGGTTGGGTTATGCTAGCCTCGGCTTATGTGCTCAACACCAAATATCCTATGGACTTCTATGCTCTACTGCACTCCATCATATTCTGCTTTTCTCTTTGGAAGCCAGCGATAGAGGTCGCGGTATGCTAGGTTTAGTTATTTTATATTCGGTTACGTTGGGTTAGGATACATTTGACTTTTGTGCTATACAATGCTATTTGGCGGATCTCTGTGCTCTACTGTGCTCTAATCTGCCCTGCTCGGATCTGATGAGGCCAGCAATAGCGGTCATGCCACGACAGGTTATGTGAGGCTGCGTTTGGTTTGGTTATGTTAGTGCGTATTAGGTATGGATTGCTTTGAATTTCGTGGCATAAAGTGTTGTTAAGCGGACTTCTGCGCTCTACTGTGCTCCAGTATGTTCTGCTTGGCCCTTGGGAAGCCAGCAATAGTTGTCGCGGCACGCTAGGTTTAGTTGTATTGCGTGTTGTCTGGTTGGATTCGTTAGGTTAGCACGGGATAGCAATGACTTTTGTGCAACGCACTGCTATCCGGTGGATTTCTGCGCACTACTGCGCTCTAATGTGCTCTGCTTTGCTTTGGGGAGGCCTGCAATTGCGACATCGGCACGTTAGATTGAGTTAGGTTACGTTCGGTTGTGCCACGATTGGCCAAGCTAGGAAAGGACAGCTCTTACTTTTTCGTTGTACACAGCTATTCGGTGGACACGTGCGCCCTAATGTGCCCAAATATATTCTGCTTGTCTCTGGGAAGACCAGCAATAATATTCGTGGCACGTTTGTTTGACTTATGTTACGTTCGGTTAGGTTACGCTAGGTTAGGTTTGGGCGGGATGGCTCCGATTTTTGTGCTACACACTGCTATTCGGTGGACTTCTGCGCTCCACTGTGCTCTTATATGCTCTGCTGGGCTCTGCCGATGCTAAAAGTGGAGGTCTCTGCTAGATAGGTTCAGCAATTTTACGTTTGGTTCGGTTGTGGTAGGTCTGGTTTCGTAGGGATATCTTTCACTTTTGTGGTAAACATTGCTACCTGGAGGCTTTCTTCGCTCTACTGTTATCTGCAATGCTCCACTAGAATCTAGGGAGGCCAGCAATAGTGGTTGTGGCACGATAGGTATTGCTAGGCTACGTTTGGTTATTCCACAATTGTTCAGGTTAGGAAAGTGCAGCTACGACTTTTTCGCCGTACACCGTTATTCGGGGGATTCCTACGCTCTACATTGCTCTACCATACTCTGTTCGTCTCTGGGCAGGTCAGCAATAGTGGTCTCATCACGTTGCTTTGGGATAGAAGACGTTTGGTTGTGTTACGATTGGTAGGGATAGGAGATGGTTGCTTTGACTTCTGTGCTATACATTGCTATTCCGTGGGTTTCTGCGCTCTACTGTGATCTACTAATCCCTGCTTTGATCCGGGAATGATTGAAATAGCGGACGCGGAGCGTTATGTATTGTTATGTTACGTTAGTGTAGGTTACGTTAGTTTAGGTGAGGTATGGATATCTTTGGCTTTCGCGCTATACACTGCCATTGTATGGACCTCTGCGCTCCACTATTCTCTAATATGCCCTGCATGGTGGTGGCGAGGCCAGAAATTGTGGGCTAGGCAAGTTAGGTTTGGGTTGGTTACGTTTGGCTATGTTAGGTTAGGTCAGGTTATTTTAGGATATCTCATTCTTTTTTTATATACACTACTATTCGGGCGATTTCAGCGATCTAAATTGCTCCGTTATACTCGGCTTAGCTCTAGTGAGGCCGGCAATATCTTTCGTGCGCGGCAGGTTGGGTTACGTTACGTCTGCTTATTATCCGTTTGGTTAGGTTAGGATAGGATGACGTTGTCTTTTGAGCTATACATTGTTATTCGGTGGAATTCTGCACTCTTTGTTGCTCTACTATACGCTGCCTGACTTTGGGGAGGCCAGCAATTGCGGTCGTGGCAGGGTAGATTGTGTAAGATTACGTCTGATCAGGTTAGGTTAGGCTGCGTTTGGTTAGGATGGCATTGCCTTTTGTGCTACACTCTGCTATTTGGTGGCTTTCCGTGATCTCCTGTACTCTAGCACGTTCTGCTTAGATCTGGGGAAGCCTGTAATTGTGGTCCCGGCGCGACAGGGTGAGATAGGATACGTTTGGTTAGGTTTTGGTACCTCTGGTTAGGTTCGGATATCTTCCACTTTCGTGGTGTAAACAGATGTTCGGTGGACTCCTGTGCTCTGGCGTGCACTTGTATGTTCATCTCGGCTCTGGAGAGGCCAGCAATAGTGTTCTCGGTACTCTAGGTTGAGATAGATAACGTTTGCTTATGCAACGTTTTGTTAGGTTAGGATAGGGTAGAATGGACTATTGTGCTGCACACGGCTCTCCGACGGGTTCCTGCGCTCTATGTTGCTCTACTATACCCTGCTCGACTCTGGGGAGACCGGCAATAGCGGTCATGCCACGATAGGTTGAGTTAGGTTACGTTTGGTTAAGTTACGGTAGCTTACGTTAGGACAGGGTGGCATTAACTTTTCTGTTATAGACTGCTTTTTGGAGATTTCTGCTCCTTACTGCCTCTAGTGTGTTCTGCTCTGCTCAAGGGTGGCCTGCAATATAGGTCTCCGCTCGTTGGGTGCAGTTATTCTACGTTTGGTTAGGTTAGGTTAGGTCAGGGTAGGTTAGCATATCTTTGACTTTCGTGCTGTACACTGCTATCTGGAGGTTTTACCCGCGCTACTGTGATCAAGCATGCTCTGCTCTGCTCTAGGGAGGCGAAAAATAGTTGCCGCGGTGCGTAAGGTTGAGTTAGTTTGCGTTAGGTTTGGTTAGGCCTGCATGGGTTTGGTTAGGATTTCCTCGGCTTCTGTGATGTACACTGGAATGCCGTGGGCTTACGCGCTTTGCTGTGCACTAGTATGTGCTGCTTGCCACTGGGCAAGGCAGTAATGGTGGTTTGGGCAATTGGTTTGAACTGGGATAGTTTCGTTATGTTATGTAATCATAGGTTTGGTTTGGATAGCTTCGGCTTTTCTGCTGTATACAGCGGTCCTGTGGATTTCTGAGCTCTACTCTGCTCCGGTATGTTCAACTTGGCACTGGGGTGCCAGAAACGGAGGCCTAGATACGACAGGTTGGATAATGTTGAGGTTGGATATGTTACGTTTGGTTAGGTTGGGATGGGATAGGTTTGCCTTTTGTGCTATACACTGCTTTCCGGAGGTTTCCTACTCTCTGCATAACTCTACTGTACTCTGCTCCATTCTGGTGTGACAGACATACTGGTCCCGGCACTTTAGTTCGTTCTATGCTACGTTTGGTTTTGTTACTTTTGGTTATGGTAGGAGCGTATGCCATTGACTTCTGTGCCATATACGGCTATTCGGTGAGCGTCTGTGCCCCACTGTGGTCTGATATGTTCAGCTCGGCACTAGGAAATGCAGGAATAGTGGTCTTGGCACGTTATGCTGCGGTAGGCTAAGTTTGACTGGGTTAGGTTTGGTCAAGCTAGGTTAGGGTGTCCATGGTTTTTGTGCTTCAAATTGCAACGCCGCGTATTTCTGAGATCTACTCCGCTCTAGCATATTCTGATTGGCTCTGCGGATGTCAGCAATAGTTGCGTAGGTCGGATAGTTCGAGTTAGATTTCAATTTGTCATGCTATGTTTGGCTATGTTAGGCTGAGACAGTTTTAACTTTTGTGCTATGCACAGGTATTTGGTGCATCTCTGCTTTCTACTTTGATCTAATATGCTCTGCTTTGCTCTGGAGAAGACAGGAACTGCAGCCGCGTAGCGTTACGTACAGTTAGGATACGTCCGCCTAGGTTGGGTTTGTTTGCGTTAGGATAGGATATCTATGACTTTTGTGCTAACCGCCGATGCGTGGAGGATTTCTGCGCTCTACTGTGCTCTAATATGTTCTGCATGGCTCTGGGAACGCCAGAGATTGTGATCTCGGGACGTTAGGTCGACGTACGCTGCGTTTGGTTACATTACGTTAGCCTTGGTTAGGCATGGATGGGTTTAACTCTCGTGGTATACACTGTTATAAGGTGAATTCCTACACTCTACTGTTCTCTACTATACTCCACACGACTCCGGGCAAGACAGCAATAGTTGGCGCGGCACGACAGTTACTGACATATTACGTCTGGTTATAATAGGTTTGGTTAGGTTAGGACAGGGCAGATTTAACTTTTGCGCTGTACGCTACTTTTCGGTGGATTCCTTCGCTCTACATTGCTCTACAATGCCCTTCTCCTCTGCGGGAGGCCAGCAATAGTGGTCGTTGCACGACGGGTTGTGATACGTTACGTTCGGTTAGCTTAGGTTTAGTTAGGTTGGGAAATGGAAGATTTGCTTTTTGTGCCATACACTGCTGTTCGTTGGATTTCTGCGCTCCACTGTGCACCAATATGCTCTGCTTGGATCTGAGAAGGCCAGTAATGGTGATCTCGGCACCTAAGTTTCAGTTAGGCTACGTTTGGTTATGTCACGTTTGGTTAGGATAGGAGAGGATAGCATTGACTTTCGTGCCACATACAGATATTCGGAGCATATATGGGCCATGCTGCCCTCCGATATGGTCCGCTCGACTATGGGGAGGCCAGTAATAGTGGTTCCGTCACGTTAATTTTATTCATGCTACGTTTGTTTATAATAAGTTAGGATAAGGTAGGAGAGGATAGCATGGCTTTTGTTGCCATATACTGCTATCCGGTGGACTTTTGCGCTTTACTGTGCCCTAATATGCTCTGCTTGGCTATGGCGAGGCCAGCAGCTGTGGGCTCGGCTCGTAAGGACGAGATATGTTACTTTTATTTATTTTACGTTTGTTTGGGTTAGGCTATGATAGCTTTGACATTTGCAATATACATTGCTATTCGGTGGATTTCTGCACTCTACATTGCTCTACTATACTCTGCACGACTCAGGGGGGGCCAGCAATAGCGGCCGTGCCACGGAAGGTTGAGTTAGGTTACGTTCGGTCAGGTTAGGTTAGGCTAGGTTTGGGGAGGATAGCTTTGCCTTTTACGCTATTCACTGCAATTCGGTGGATTTCTGCGCTCTACTGTGATCTAATATGCTCTGCTCTACACTGAGGAGGCCAGCAATTGTGGTCTCGGCATGTTAGATTTATTTATGCTACATATGTTCCGGATACGTTTGGTTAGGGCAGGAGGGAAAAGCATAGATTTTTGTGGTATATACTGCTGCTCGGTGAGCTTTTGCGCAATACTGTGCTCTAATATACTCTGCTGGGCACTGGGGAGGCCAGCAATAGAGGTCTCGGCACGTTAGGTTGTCTTAGATTACGTTGGGCTACGTTAAGTTAAGGTGGGCAAACTTAGGTTATCTTCGACTTTTGTGTTCGGCACATATATTCTATGGACTCCTATACTCTACTGTGCTCTATCATATTCCTTTGACTCTGGGAACGCCAGCAGTAATGGTGGAGGCACGTAAGTTCGAGTAATGCTTCGTTTGGTTAGGTTAGGTTGAGTTAGGTTAGGTTTGGTCTGGATATCTTCGACTTTTGCGATATTCACTGCAACGCGGTCTATTCTTACGCTCTGGTGTTCTCTAGTATATTCTGCTTGGCTTTGCGGTGGCCATCACTAGTGGTCCGGGCATGTAAGTTTGGGTTATGTGGCGTTTGGTTGTGTGAGGTATTGTTATGTTAGGACAGGGTGGATCTGACTTCTATGCCATACACTGCTCTTCGGTGGACTTCTGCGGTATACTGTGCTCTAATATGCTCCGTTTGTCGCTGCGGAGGCCAGCAACAGTGGACTAGGAACGTTAGGTTGAGGTAGGTTGAATTAGGGAATGTTACGATTGATTAGGTTAGGAAGAGGTGTCCGACATTTGTGATGGACACTGGCATTCGGTGGATCTTTGCGCTCTACTGTGATCTCAAATGTTCAGCTGGTCTATGGGAAAGACAGCAATAGTGGACTCGGCACGTTACGTTTTATCAGGATACGTTCGGTTTTGTTAGGTCAGGTCAGTTTGTGTTAGGATACCTCCACCTACTGTGCTTTACACTGCAACGCCGCGTATTTCTGTGCTCAACTGTACTCTGGAATATGCAACTTGGCTTTGGGGAAGACAGCAGTATTGTTGTAGGGCGGTTGGGGCAATTTAGGTTACGTTCGATCGTGTCATGTTTGGTTACGATAGGCAAGGATAGCATTGATTCCTGCGCCGTGCACTGCTATTCAGCGGATTTCTGTGCCCTGCTGCGATATAATATACTCTGCTTTGCTCTATGGAGGCCAGAAATACTGGTCGCGGCACGTTAGAAGGAGATGCCTTTCGTTTGGTTAGGTGAGGTGAGGATAGGTTTGGTCGGGATACTTTGGACTTTTTGATTGTGCCAATCACTGCAATGCGGTCGATTACTGCGCTCTACTGTGCTCTAGAATATCCTGCCTGGCGCTGCGGAGGCCAGAAATAGTGGTCTCAGCTCGTTAGGTTAAGTTTAGTTACGGTTGGTTAGGCCAGGTTAGTCTGGGTTTGGTAATGTTACCTTTGACTCTTCTGCAATACATTGCTATTCTATGGAATTCTGCGCTCTGCTCCCCTTTAGTATGCACTGCTTGGCGACGGGGAGTCTCGCAATAGTGATCTAGGCACGTTTGGTAGAGTTAGGCAGCGCTTGGTTAGTTTATGTTTGCTTGGGCTGGCTTTGGGTAGCTACGACCTTCGAGGTATACAATGCTATTCGGTGGATATCAGCGCTCTACTGTGCACTGCTCGATTGTGGGAAGGCCAGCAATATCAGTCACGGCACCTTAAGTTCTGCTACGCTACGTTAGTGTATGCTGCAATTTGAAAGGTTTGTACAGGATAGCT
>NW_016909384.1:16684-47962 GCF_001483705.2 Eufriesea mexicana
ATGGACTTATGTGCTTTACTATGCTCTATCATATCCAGCATGTCCCTTTGGAAGCCAGCAGTAGTGTTCGCGGCACGTTATGTCGGTTTATGTTACGGTTGGTCTGGTTAGGTTAGGTTAGGTTTGGTCAGCTAATCCATGACTTTTGAGTTACACGCAGCTCTTCGGTGGATTTCTACGCTCCACATTGCTCTACCATACGCTGCTCGACCCTGGCGGTTACAGAAATGGTGGTCTCGTCACATTAGGATGAGTTATGCTACGTTTGGTTTGTTTACGTTTGTTTGGGTTAGGTTAGGACAGCTTAGACATTCGTGGTATACGCTGTTTTTCTCTGAAATTCTGCGCTCTGCTGTACTCTACTGTATTCTGCTCGGCCCTGCGGCGCCCAGCAATAGTGGTCGCGACTTGTCATGTTGCGTTAGGCTTCCTTTGGCTAGGTTATATTTGTTTGGGTTAGGACTGGATAGCTGCGCCTTTTGTACTGTAGACTGCTATTCAATGGATTTCTGCGCTCTACTGTGCCCAAATATTCCCATCTTGCCTCTGGGGAGGCTAGCAATAGAGGTCTGCGCACGTTAGGTTCAGTTAGACATCGTTTGGTTAGCTTAAGTTAGTCTGGGTTGGCATTGCATAGCTTTGACTTTCGTGGTATGCACTGATGTTCTGTCTATTTCAGAGCTCTAGCGGCTCCTTTGGTTGTGTTAGGTTACGATTGTGTATGTCATGATTTGTTAGCTTTGCAGAGGGTAGCTTTGACATTTGTATTTTGCACTGCTATTCGGTGGATTTCTGAGGTCTTCTGTTATCTCATATGTTAAGCTTGGCTCCGGGAATGCCAGCAGTGGTGGTCTCATCACGCTAATCTGAGCTATGCTACGTTTACTTCGGCTAGGTTAGGTCATGTTAGGATGTGATATCTTTGACTTTTGAGCCTTACGCAACATCACGGCGGTTTTCTGCGCTCTACTGCGCTCTATCATATTCCGCTTCTCTCTGGGGACGCCAGCAGTAGCGGTCGCGTCACGTTAGGTTGTGTTATGCAATGTTCGCTTAGGTAAGGTTGGGTTAGGTTTGGGCAGGATATCACTGACCTTCGTGCTATTAACGTGAATGCGGCATATTTGTGCGCACTACTGTTCTGTAGTAAATTCTGCTTGCCTCTGCGGAGGCCAGCAACAGTGGTCCCGGCACGTTAAGTTGAGTTGTGCTAAGTTCGGATATGTTTTGTTATTTTGGGTTACGTTTGCATAGCTTTGACTTTCGAGGTGTACACTGCCATTCGATGGTCTTCGTCGCTCTACTGTGCTGCTGTGTACTCCGCTTGGCACCAAGGAGGCCAGCATTAGTGGTTCAGGCGCGTTATGTTGAGTTATGCTACGTTGGGTTATGCTAGTTTAGGTCAGGTTGGGCTATCATGACTTCGACTTATGTGCTATAAGCTGCTATTCGGAGCATTTCTGCGCACTACAGTGATCTGGTGCGCTCTGCATTGCTCTGGGGATGCCAGCAATATTCGGCTAGGCACGTTAGGTTGAATAACGTTGCGGTTGGTTTTGTTACGCTTGGTTACGTTAGGACAGGGCAGATTTGACATTTGCGATATACGCTGCTATTCGACGGATTTCTGCGCTCAACGGTGACCTGTTAGCCCCTGCTTCGATCTGGGAAGGCTTGAAATAGTGGCCGCGGCGCGTTAGGTCGGTTTACGTTACGTTCGGTTAGGATAGGTTTGTTTGGGATAGGTTAGAATATCTTAGACTTTCGTGCTATACACTGCCATTCTATGGGCCTCTGCTCTCTACTCTCCTCTAATATATACTGCTTGGTGGTGGCGAGGCCAGCCATTGTGGGCTAGGCACGTTAGGTTGTGATTGGTTACATTCGATTATGATAGGTCAGGTAGCGTTAGGTTAGGACATCTCCAACTTATTTGCTATACACAGCTGTTCGGGCGATTTCAGCGTTCTACATTGCTCTGCTATTCTCTGCTTAGCTCTTGTGAGGCCAGAAATAGCTTTCGTGGCACGTCAGGTTGGGTTAAGTTACGTCTGCTTATGCTACGATTGGCTAGGTTAGGACAGGGTAACGTTGTCTTTTGTGTAACACACTTCTTTTCGGTGCATTTCTGTGTCCGTTATTGCTCTAGTATATACTGCTCGACTTTGGGAAGACCAGGAATAGCGGTCGTGGCACGGCAGGTTGTGTCAGGTTACGTTTGGTCTGGTTTGGTTAGGTTGCGTGTGGATAGGGGGGCCGTGACTTTTGTTCCATACACGGATATTCGGTGGATTCCTACGGTCTGTATTGCTATACTACGATTGTGTATGTCATGATTTGTTAGCTTTGTAGAGGGTAGCTTTGACATTTGTATTTTGCACTGCTATTCGGTGGATTTCTGAGGACTTCTGTTATCTCATATGTTCAGCTTGGCTCCGGGAATGCCAGCAGTAGTGGCCGCCGCACGTTAGGATGTGCTACATTGCGTTTGGTTAGATTACGATTTGTTGCGGTTTGTCAGGATGGCACAGTCTTTTGTATTTTATATTGCTATACGGAGATTTCTGCGCTCTATTGTTCTCAAATATGTTCTGCTAGACACTGGAGAGGCCTGCAATGCGGGTCCCGGCTCTTGAGGTTTGATATTCAACGTTCGGTTTGGCGAAATTAGGACAGGTTAGGTTGGGATATCCTTGGCTTCTGTGCTATACGAATTTATATGATGGCTTTGTGCGGTCTACTCTACCATGGTATGCTCTGCCTTGCACTTAGAGGCCTTAAAATGTGACCGCGGCGCGTTAGGATGATTTACCTTACGTTTGGTGTGGTTAGGATTTGTTAGGTATGGTCAGGATGTGTCCGCTTTTTGTGCTATTCACAGCAATTCGGTCGAGTTCCACGATCTACAGTTCTCAAGTATAATCTGCTTGTCTCTGTGGATGACAGAAAGTGTGGTTTCGGCACGTTAGGTTCAGTTACCTTACGTTTGCTTATGTTACGTTTGGTTAGGCATGGAAATGGTAACTGACTTTTGTGCTTTACACTGCAATGCTGCGGATTTCTGTGACCTGCTGTGCTCTAGAATGCTCTGCCTCGCTCTGGGGAATCCAGAAGAAGTGGTCTCAGCACATTACGTTAAGATGGGTTGCGTTTGGCTTTACTAGGTTTGGACAGGTTAGGATAGGATTGCAGTTACCTCTGTGCTATACACTGCGATTGGTCGTATTTCCACGCTCTTCATCGCCCTACTATGCTTTACTCGAATCTGGGGGAGACAGTAATAGTGGTCCCGGCACGCTAGTTTTATTTAGGCTACGTTTGGCTGTGTTTCGTTTGGTTGGTTTAGGATAAGATAGCTTTGACTTTTGCGCTATATACTGCTATTCGATGCACTACTGCGCTATGCCGTGCTCTAATATGCTCTGCCTGGCTCTTGGGAAGCCAGCAATAGTGGTCGCGGCACATTAGGTTGTGTTAGGATATGTTTAGGTATGTTACGATTGGCTAGGTTAGGAGAGGATAGCTCTGACTTTTGTGGCATGCACGGCCATTCGGTGGATTTCGGCGCTCCACTGTGATCTGATATATTCAGCTTGCCTCTCGGAAATACAGCAATAGTGGTCTTGGCACTTTATTCTCAGTTAGGCGCGTTTGCTAGGGCTAGGTTATGTTAGGCTAGGTTACGACATCTCCTACTTATGTGCTATAGACTGAAACGTCGCGGGTGTCTGTAATCTCCTGTGCAGTAGTATATACAGCTTGGCTCTGGGGAGGTCAGCAATAGTGGTGAAGGGTGGTTAGGTGTAGTCAGGCTACGTTCGGTTAAACAATCTTTGGTTATGGAAGGACAGGACAGCGTCGCCCTTTGTGCTGTACGCTGCTATTCGGTGGATTCCTGCGCTCTGCTGTAATCCAATATGCTCTGCTATGCTCTGGGGTGGCCAGAAGCATTGGCCGCAGCGTTTAGGTAGAGTTAGGTCACGTTCGGTTAGGTTAGACTTGTTTGAGTTAGGACAGGTTATCTTTGACTTCTGTGCTCTACAATGAGATGCGGTCGATTTCTGCGCTCTACTGGTCTCTAGTGCGTTCTACCTGGCTCTGGGGAGGCCATTAATAGTGGTCTCGCATCGTTGGGTTGAGATTTGCTACGTTTGTGTAGGTTACGTTAGCTAGGGTTAGATATGGATTGCTTCGACTTTTCTGCTATTGACTGCGATTCTTTGATTTCTGCCCCGCTCGCCTCTATTATGCTCTGCTCAGCTCCTTGGAGACCAACATTACCTGTCACGGCACATCAGGCTGGGTTAGATTACGTTTGGTCTGGTTAGGTTGTTTTGGGTTATGTCAGGATAGCTTTGACTTTAGTGCTCAACACAGCCATCCTACGGACTCCTGGGCTCTTCTGTGCTCTACCATATACGGCTTGCCTCTGGGGCGCCAGCAATAGTCGTCGCAGCACGGTACGTTCTGCTATGTTACTTTTGGTAAGGTTACGTTAGGATAGGTTTGTGCATGTTATCTTGCACTTTTGAGCTGCACACAGCACTTGGGTGGATTTCTACTATCCACATTGCTCTACCCTAATCCGCTCGACTCTGGGATGGCCAGAAATGGTGGACTCGTGACGTTAGGTTGAGTTATTCAACGTTTGGTTAAGTTATGTTTGTTTGTGTTACGTAAGGGTAGCTTTGACTTTCGTGGTATACACTGTTATTCTGGGTACTTCTGCGCTATTCTGTGCTCTACTGTATTCCGCTTTGCCCTGGTGCGTTAAAAAATAGTGGTCGCGGTTTGTTACGTTGAGTTAGGCTACGTATGGTTAGTTTATGTTGGCTACGGTTAGGCCTGGATTCCTTTGACTTTCGTGGTATAGACTTTTGTTCGGCGGATTTCTGCGCTCTACTGAGCTCTAGTATGTTTGGCTTGGTTGTGGGGTTGCCAGCAATGGAGGTCTCCGCTCGTTAGGTTTAGTTATTCTACGTTTGTATATGTTAGGTTAGCTCTGGTTAGGTTGGGTTATCTTGGACCTTTTTGCTATACATTGCCATCTGGTGGCTTTCGGCGCTCTACTTGTCTCTACTATACTCTGCTCGACCCTCGGGAGGCGAGCAATGGTGGTCTCGGCACGATAGGTTGAGTTAGGCTACGTTCGGTTAGGTTTGGTTAGGCTATGTTTGATCAGGAGGTCTTTGTCTTTTCTGATATAAACTGCAATTCGGTGGATTTCTTCGCTCCAGTGTGCTCTGCTATATTCCGCTTTGCTTCGCGGAGGCCAGCAATATTGATCTCGGCGGGCTAGGTGATTTAATTTGCGTTCGGCTATGTTAGGTTTGTCTGGGTTAGGTTAGGATGCCTTTGACTTTTCTGCTTTTCATTGCCATTCTATGGACTTCTGCGCTCTACGCTCATCTGATATGTTCTTCTTGGCTCTGTTGAGGCCAGAAATGGCGGCTATGGCGCGTTAGGCTTGGTTTGATCACATTTGGCTTTTCTAGGTTAGGTTAGGTTTGGTTAGGATAGCTTTGACTTTTCTGCTTTACATAGCGATTCCATGGATTTCTGTGCTCTATTCTTCTCGAATATGTTCCGCTGGTATGTTTGGGGGCCAGCAATAGCTTTCGCGGCACGTAAGATGGAGTCCCGCTACTTTCGGTTGTGTTGCGATTGGTTATGTTAGGATAGGATAGCCTTGGGCTTTGAGCTATACACAGCTATTCGGTGCATTTCTGCGCTATCCTGTGCTCCAGTATGTTCTGCTTGGCACTGTGGAGGCCAGGCGTAGTGTCCCAGGCACGTTAGTTTTAGTTCGGTTACGTTCGTTATGTTACGTTTGGTTAGGTTAGGATAGGGTAGCTTTGACTTTTGAGCTATACGTTGTTAATATATGGACCTCTACGTAGTCAAACATACTCTAACTCAACACTTCGCGCAGCGTACACTATTGCTGGTCTCCCCACGGGCAAGCAGAATATAGTAGAGCACAGTCGAGCGTAGAAATCCACCGAAAATCATTGTGTACCGCGAAAGTCATATGTACCCAAGTCTAGCCTAAACCAGCGTAACGTAGCCAAACGTTGCCTAATTCAACATAACCGCCCGAGAAAACTGTTGATGGCCTCCCCAGAGTCGAGCAGAGTACAGTAGAGCGACGTAGGGTGCAGAAATCCACCGAATACCAGTGTATAGCACAAAAGTCAAATCTAGCCTCCCCTTGCCTTTCCAAACGTAATATAACGAAACGCAACCCACCTTAACCTAACGTGCCGAAGCCGATGTTGCTGACCTCCCCAGAGTGAAGCAGAATATACGATAGCACAACACAGCGCATTAATCAACCGCATTGCAGTGTAGAGCACAAGAGAGGATGCTACCCTATCCTAACCTAACCAAACGTAATATAACCAAACGTAACCTATCTCAGACAAACGTACCGAGGCCAATACTGGTGTCCTTCTCCTAGCCAAGCAGAATATGCTAGAGCACAATAGAGCGCAGAAAGCCGCCGGATACCAGTGTATAGCCGAAAAGTCGAAGCAATTCTGTCCTATCGTAGCCAAGCGTCACATGGGCAGACGTAACGTAAAAAAACTGACGTGCCACGACTGCTATTGCTGGCCTCACGTGAGCTACGCAGAGTGCAGCAGAGCAATGCGGAACGCTGCAGACTTCCGGAGAGCAGAGTATAGCACAAAAGTCAAATCCCTTTTAACAAATCATAACCAAACCTAACATTACCGAACGCGGCATAACTCAACCAAACGTGCCGCGAGCACAATTGCTGGCGTCCACAGAGACGGGCAATGTGTCGTAGCGCACTGAAGTGCCCTAATGTCCATTGAATAGCAGTTTGTATCACAAAGGTCGAAGTTACCCTAACCTAACACATCATATCCTAACGTAGCCTAACGTAATATAACCCAAGCTAACGTGCCACGACCACTATAGCTGGGCACCCAGAGCCAAGCAGAGCATGTTAGAACAATGTAGAGCGCAGAAATCCACCGACTATCGGAGGATAGCACAAAAGTCATGGCTAGCTTATCCTAATCTATCTAAACGCTTCATAATCGTACGTAATCAGTCTCAACCTAGCGCGCCGAGGCCACAATATTACTCGCCTCCCCATATCCAACCAGAACATACTAGAACACAGTAGGCCGCAGAAAGCCGCTGAAAAAAAGTGTGTACCACGTAAGTCAGTGGTATCCACAACTATCACAACTAACATAACCAAACCAAATGTAGCCTAACTCAACCTAACGTGCCGATACCACTATTACTGGCCTCCCCATGCACGAGCAGAATGTAGTACAGCAGTGTAGAGTACAGAAACCCACCGGATTTCAGTGTATTTCGCAAAAGTCTATGCTATCCTCTCCTAGCCAATCCAAACGTAACTTGACTGACGTAGCTTAACATAACTTATCGCGGCAGGGCCACTGTTGCTAGCATCCCCAGAGACGAGCAGATTATAGTGGAGCACAGAAGAGTGCTGAAATCCACCGAATAGCAGTGTATACCACGCAAGTCGGTGCCATCCATACCTATCCAAGGCTAACACATCGCAACCAAACGCTGCATAGCTCAAGCCAACGCTCCGAGACCACAATTGCTGGCCTCCCCAGAGTCAAGCTGAGCATACTAGAGGAAAGTAGGGAGCAGATTTCCATCGAATAGCTGCATGTATCAGAAACGTCAAGGCTACCTTCTCCTAACCTTACCAATCGCAATATAAACGTACGCAACCTAACACAAACTAACGTGCCGCGGCTACTATTACTGGCCTCCCAATCGGAAAGCTGATTATATTAGATCACAGAAGAGCGCAGGAATTCACCGGAGGGCATGAATAGCACAAAAGCCGATGTCATCCTAACCAATACCTAACCAAACCTAGCCAAACGAAGAATAGATAAACCTAACGAGAAGAGACTTCTAGTGCTGGCATCCCCAATGCCAAGCTGGACAATTTAGATCCAAGTAGAACGCCGAAATACACTGCATAGCAGTGTATAGCACAAAAGTCAAAGACACCCCTACCAAACCGAACCTAACCTAACATAGCAAAACGTAACATAACTTTAGCTGTCGTACCACGACAGCCATTGCTGGCCTCCCCAGAGACGAGCAGAATATGACACAGCACAGTAGACCACTGAAGTCCATAGAAGATCAGATTTGAGCACATAAGTCAGACCCTAACCTAAAGCAACCGAATCTAACCTTATCAAACTTTATGAAACTCGAGACCGATATTGCTTGCCTCCACAGAACCATGCTGAATATACTAGAACACCGTAGAGCGCAGTGATCCACCGCATTCCAGTGTACAGCAAAAAAGTCTAAGATATCCTAACCTAACCTGAAATAAAATACCCTAATCTGACGTGGACATCTAAACGTAACGAGCCGAGATCTCTATTGCTGGCCTCCTCGGAGCAAAGCAGTACATACGAGATGACTGCATAGCGCAGAAGTCCGCCGAATAGCAAGGTATAACGCAAAAAACAAAGTCATCCTCACCAAACGTAGCCCAATCTAACCTAACCGTACGAAACCTTGCACAAGTTATCATGCCACAAGCGTTAGTGCAGGTCCAGTCAGAGAACAGTAGAGTATAGTAGACCAATTAAGTGCGCAGAAATCCACAGAATGGCACTGTACAGCACAAGTGTCAAATTTACCCTATACTAATTTAACAAAACGTAACATAACCAAACGAACAAAGCACAACCTAACGTGGCTACACCACGATTGCTGCCCTCCACGAGCCACGCAGAAAATATTAGAGGAGAGTAGAGCGCAGATATCCATAGAATCGCATTGCATAGCACAATAGTCGGAGCTACCGTATCCTAACATAGCGAAACGTAACATAGCCGAACGTAGCTTAACGCAACCTAACGTGCCGAGCCCATCATTGCTAGCCTCCCAGAGCCAAGTAGATATACTAGAGCAAAGTAGAGAGCAGTAATCCGCCGCATCGCAGTGTATAGCAAAAAGGGGAAGATCATAACCCAACCTGTCCTAACCTAACCTAACCGAACGAAGCGTAACTCAACATACCGAGCCGCGACCACTGCTCCTGACCTCGCCAGAGCAACGCAGAATGTATTACAGCACAGTAGATCACAGAAGTCCAACGAAATACAGTGTATCTCACAAAATTCGGAGCCATCCTAACCAAACTTAACCTAACGTAACCTGACCAAACGTAACATAACTCAACCTGACGTGTCGTGTACACTATTGCTCGCCTCCCCATAGTAGAGCAGTCAATAGTAGAGCAACAGAGGGTGCAGAAATCCATCGAATACCAGTGTATAAAGCAAAAGTCGAAGGTAACCTTTCCTAAACTGTCCTAACCTAACCTAACCACACGCAGCAGAACTCAACATCACGTGCTGCGACCAATGCTGCTGGCATCCTCGGAGAAAGGCAGAATATAGTAGGACACTGTAGATCACAGAAATCCTCCGAAAAGCAGTGTTTAGCACGAAAGTCAAAGTAGCCTATCCCAACCTAGACAAATGTGACATATGCAAACGTAGTCTAACTCTACCTAACATGACGAGAACACTGCACGTGGCCTCCCCAGCGCCAAGCAGAGTATACTACAGCATAGCCGAACTCAGAAACCGACCGTATTGCAATGTATACCACAAATGTTGCATGTACCCTAACCAAACCTGTCTTAACCTAACCTAATCAAACGTAGCATAGCTCAACATAACGTGCCGCGACAGCTGCTGCTGGCTTCCCAGAGCCAAGCCGAACGCAGTAGAGCACGGTAGACCACTAAAGTCCACCGAATAACAGTGTACACCACTAAAGTCAAAGGTACCCTGTCCAAACCTAACCTAGTCTAACCTAACCGAGAGCAACCTAACTCAACCTAACGTGCCGAGACCATTGCTGCTCCCCTTCCCAGCACCAAGCAGATAATACTAGAGCACAGCAGAGCGCTGAAGTCAACCGAATGGCAGTGCAAAGCACAAAAGTCGGATCTAACCTCTCCTGATCAAACCAAGCTTTAAATAAACAAACGCAAGGTAGCCCAAACTAACGAGTTGAGACCACTATTGCTGGCATTCGCAGAGCCAAGCAGAATATAGTAGAGCATAGTAGATCGTAGAAGTGGGCTGCATTTCAGTGTATATCGCAAAAGTCAAAGCTATCCTGACCTAACCCAGACAAACCTAACTAAGCCAAGCGTAACGTAACAACGCCTAAGTTGTTAGTGCCAAGATCACTATTATTGCCCTCCACAGGGCGGAGCAGAGTACAGTAGAACACAGTAGAGCCCAGAAGTTCGTGGAATAGCAGAGGTCAGCACAAAGGTAGGGGATGACCCAACCTAACCCAACAAAGCCTAACCTAACCAAATGTAATCTAATAAATCCTAACTTGCCGCGTCCGCAGCAGATTATAGTACAGCAATGTGGATCGTAGAATTCCACCGAAAATCAGCGTATGGCACAGAAGGCAAGTCTATCCTATCATAACCTATCCAAACGTAATATTAGCAAACGTAACATAACTTCACCTGACATGCCGAAAACGCTATCGCTGTCATCCATAGAGACGCGCAGAATATACGGGTGCACAGCAGGGTGCTGAAATCCAGCGCACTGAAGAGTTTAGCACAAGAGACAAACATTTCCTTAAATAAATAGTCCTCACCTTACCTATCCAAACGTAGTGTACCTAAACACAGCCTGACGGGACCAATATTGCTGGCCTCGACAGAGCAAAGCAGAGCATATCAGATCACAGTAGAACGTAGAAATCAACCGAATCTTTGTGTATAGCACAAAAGTAGAAGCGGTCCTAGCGAAACATAACCAAATATAGCATAACAAGGCGTAACCGAACTGCACATAACCGCCTTACACCACAAATGCTGTCCTCCACGGAGTCAAGCTGAATATACTAGAGCACAGTAGATCACATAAATCCGCGGCGTTGCAGTGTAAAGCACAAAAGTGAAGACAACCTAACCTAACCTGACGTAAACTAGCCCACTCAAACGTAGCCTAAGTCAGCATAAGGCGCGAGAACACTATTGCTGCCATTCCAAGGGTCAAGCTGAACATATCAGATCACAGTGGAGCGCAGAAGTCCACGGAATAGCATTATATAGCACAAAAGTCAGTGCTCTACTCTGCTACACTAACGAAACGTAACATAACCAAGCGCAGCCTAAATTAAGCTAACGTAACGGGACCACTATGGCTGGCCTCCCCAAAGAAAAGCGGAACATAATGGAGGAGAATGTAGGGCAGATATACATGGAATCTCAGTGTATAGCAGAAAAGTCAAAGCTATTCGAACCTAACCAAAGCTAACGTGACATAACCAAACGTAACCTATCCTAAACGAGCCTGCCGAGAACACCATCACTGGCCATCCCACAGCAAAGCAGTACATACTAGAGCACACTACAGCGCAGAAATCTACCGCATAGGAGTATGTAGCGAAAAAGGCAAAGCTGCCATCTCCTATCCCAACCTTACCTAACCTAACATTACGGAACGTAACTGAACATATCGTGCAACCACCGCAATTGCTGGCCGCCCTAGAGTCGAGTAGAGTGTAGTAGAGCAATGAAGAGCGCAGAAATTCACCGAATAGCAGTGTGCAGCACTAAAGTCAAGGTCACCCTATCCTTACCTAATACCACGCCACGAAATCCGAACCCAAACCAACAGAACATAGCCAAACACAGCCAAACTCCATCTAACGTGCCGACACCGCTATAGCTGGCCTCCCCAGAGCCAACCAGCAGACGTCAGTGGTGAGTAGAGCGCAGAAACTCATAGAATGACAGTACATATCAGAAAAGTCAAAGCTACACAAGCCTAACCCAAACCAACAGAACTAATCCAAACATAGCCTAACTCAACCTAACATTGCTGGCCGCCCTAGAGTCGAGTAGAGTGTAGTAGAGCAATGAAGAGCGCAGAAATTCACCGAATAGCAGTGTGCAGCACTAAAGTCAAGGTCACCCTATCCTTACCTAATCAAACGTAACATAACCAAAGGTAACCTATCTCCACCTAACCGAACTGCAACACTATTGCTGACGTCATCAGAACCAAGCAAAGTATACTAATGCAAGGTGGACTACAGAAATGCGCGGAGTTGCAGTGTATAGCACAAAAGTCAAGGAAAACTAAGCATAACCTCACATAACCTTACCAAACCAAACGTAGCCTAACTCATCCTAACGTGCCGAGACCACTATTGCTGCATTTCCTAGAGCCAAGCAGAATATGCTAGAACACTGTGGAGCGCAGATAGCCACGTAATGGTAGCGTATACCACAGGAGACAAATATATGTTAACCCAACTTGACGTAACCCGACCGAGTCAAACGTGGACTAACTAAACCTAACGTGCCGAGACCAGAGTCTCCGGCCTCTCCAGTGCCAAGGACAGCATATTAGGGCAGAGTATATCGCAGAAGTCCACAGGAGAGCTGTATACAGCATAAAAGTCAATGCTGTCCTCTCCCACCCTGACAAAGCGTAACATAACCAGACGTAGCATAAATCAAGCTAACGTGCCCGGGCCACTACTACTGGCCTCCCCAGAGTCGAACATAGTATAGCAGAGCACAGGAGATCACAGAAATCCACCAAATAACAGTCTATGCCAATAAACGCAATGCTGTGCGTACCTAACCCAAGCAAACGTAAATCAACTAAATGTATCCTAACTCAATCTAGCGTTCCGATACCACTGTTGCTGGCATCGTTGGGCAAAGCAGAGCATATTATAGCACAGTGGAGCGCTGAAGTGTACCGAATAACTGTGTACATCACAAAAGACAGATCTATCCTGTACAAACCAAACCAGACATAACACAACTAAACGTAACCTAATCCAGCATAACGTGCGTAGGCCACTATTGCTGACATCTACAGAGCCTACCAGAATATATGAGGCAGAGATCAGCCGCAATGAGGTGTAAAGCACAAGAGTCAAAGGTGTCCTAACCAAACCTGGCTAAACCTAGCCGAGCCGAACATATCCTAACTCGACGCAACGTGCCGATAGCACCGTTGCTGACACTCCCACAGCCAAGCTGAACATATTAGAGCGCGGTACAGTGCAGATATCCTGCCGAATATCAGCGTACAGCGCAAAAGTCAAAGCTAGACCCTCCTAGCCGAACTAATCGTAAAGCAACCAACGTAACCTAATGCTGCCTAACGTGACCCGGCCTCTATTTCTGGCCTACACAGTGCCACGCAGAACATATTAGAGGAGAGTAAATGACAGGAATCCACAGAATCGCAGTGCACAGAAGAAAAGTCGAAGCTACGCAAACCTAACACAAACAAAGCCTATCTCAACATAACTAGCCGCGGCCACTATTGCAGGACTCCCCTGGGCCAAGCAGAATAAAATAGAGCACAGTGCGGCGCTGAAGTCAATAGAATAGCAGTGTATACTACGAAAGTCAAAGCTATAACTGCCTAACACAAACGAACATAACATAACCAAACGTAGCCTCCCTCAACCTGATGTGCCGTGACCACTATTACTGGCCATCTCATAGTCGAACAGAGCATGTTAGAGCAATGTGGCGCGTATAAATCCACCGAATAGAAACAGAAGAGCGCAGAAATCCACCGACTACCTGTGAACAGCACAAAAGCTTAAGCTACGCTGTCCAAGTTTAGCCTGACCCAACCTAACCTCACGTAACCTGAATCAACACGACCACTGTGACTGTCCTCCCCAGTGCCGAACAGAGTACGCTAGGGCACAGTAGAGCGCAGAAATCCCCCGCATACCGCTCTACAGCGCAAAAGTCAAAGATATCCAGCATTGCCACAGCCAAGCTGAAAGTTTTAACTCACTGTAGGGCGCTGAAATCTACCAAATAGCAGACTGTGGCATTAAAGGCACAGCTGTCCATTCCGAAGCTAGAGGATCGGACCATAACCGAACATATCCCAACATACCTCGACGTGCCGCGACCACTATTTCTGCCTTCCACAGTGCAAAGCAGGACATACTAGAACACAGTAGACCGCAGAAGTGCACCGAAATGCTGTGTGCAGCACAAAAGTTTAAGCTATCCTAACCAAACTTAGCCTAACCCAACCTAACAGAGCGTAAAGTGTCCCAACGTAGCGTGCAGGGGCCACTGTTTCTGGCCTTCCCAGAGCCAAGCTGAAAATATCATCGCTCTGTAGATCGCAGAAATCCACCTGATAGCAGAATATGTCACTAAAGTCAAACATATCAAGTGAAGCACAAAATTCGAGGATATCTTAAGCTAACCTGACCGAACCTAACCAAACCTAACGTAGCCTATTTCAGCATAACGTGCCAAGGCAACTATTGCTGCCTTTACCAGAGCCAAGCAGAAAATATTAAGGTAGAATAGTGTGTAGAAATCCATCGAGTATGTGTGTATAGCATAATGGTCAAAGCCACTCTATCCTGTCCTAACAAAACGTAGCGTAACCGAACGTAACACTTCTCAGCCAAAAGCGCCGTGACAGCTGCTGCAGTAGCGCAGGAATCCGCCGCATTGCAGTGTACAGCAAGAACGTCAAAGATAACCAAGCTTTACCTGGACGATAATCCAGCATAACGTGCGTAGGCCACTATTGCTGACATCTACAGAGCCTACCAGAATATATGAGGCAGAGATCAGCCGCAATGAGGTGTAAAGCACAAGAGTCAAAGGTGTCCTAACCAAACCTGGCTAAACCTAGCCGAGCCGAACATATCCTAACTCGACGCAACGTGCCGATAGCACCGTTGCTGACACTCCCACAGCCAAGCTGAACATATTAGAGCGCGGTACAGTGCAGATATCCTGCCGAATATCAGCGTACAGCGCAAAAGTCAAAGCTAGACCCTCCTAGCCGAACTAATCGTAAAGCAACCAACGTAACCTAATGCTGCCTAACGTGACCCGGCCTCTATTTCTGGCCTACACAGTGCCACGCAGAACATATTAGAGGAGAGTAAATGACAGGAATCCACAGAATCGCAGTGCACAGAAGAAAAGTCGAAGCTACGCAAACCTAACACAAACAAAGCCTATCTCAACATAACTAGCCGCGGCCACTATTGCAGGACTCCCCTGGGCCAAGCAGAATAAAATAGAGCACAGTGCGGCGCTGAAGTCAATAGAATAGCAGTGTATACTACGAAAGTCAAAGCTATAACTGCCTAACACAAACGAACATAACATAACCAAACGTAGCCTCCCTCAACCTGATGTGCCGTGACCACTATTACTGGCCATCTCATAGTCGAACAGAGCATGTTAGAGCAATGTGGCGCGTATAAATCCACCGAATAGCAGTTCGTAGCACAAAAGTCAAAGATAACCTGACCAAACATAACCTATCCAAACCTAACCAAACGCAACATAACAAAACCTAACGAGCCACGACCACTGTGACTGTCCTCCCCAGTGCCGAACAGAGTACGCTAGGGCACAGTAGAGCGCAGAAATCCCCCGCATACCGCTCTACAGCGCAAAAGTCAAAGATATCCTACCACAAACCAAACATACATAACATAGACAGACGTAACCTGATCCTATATAACGCGACGAGGCTATAGTTCCTGGTCTCTCCAGAGCAAAGCAGAGCTTATTACATAAATGTCGAGCGCAGAAGTCCACCGAATAGCAGTGCATAGCACAAAAATCAAAGTTGCCCTAGCCTAACATAACCAAACATAGCATAACCAAACGAAATCTAGCTTCACCTAACCGACTCACATAACTATTGCTGGAATCCCCAGAGCCAAACGGTCTATACTAGGGCAGAGTAGATCACAAATATGAGCGGCGCTGCAGTGTGAAGCACAAAATTCGAGGATATCTTAAGCTAACCTGACCAAACCTAACCAAACCTAACGTAGCCTATTTCAGCATAACGTGCCAAGGCAACTATTGCTGCCTTTACCAGAGCCAAGCAGAAAATATTAAGGTAGAATAGTGTGTAGAAATCCATCGAGTATGTGTGTATAGCATAATGGTCAAAGCCACTCTATCCTGTCCTAACAAAGCGTAGCGTAACCGAACGTAACACTTCTCAGCCAAAAGCGCCGTGACAGCTGCTGCAGTAGCGCAGGAATCCGCCGCATTGCAGTGTACAGCAAGAACGTCAAAGATAACCAAGCTTTACCTGGACGAACCTGAACTAACCAAACGTGGCCTAGCTCAACATTACGTGCCGGGACCAATAGTGCTGGCCTCCACAAAGCCACGCAGAACACAATATTGGAGAGTGGAACGCAGAAATCCATAGAAACGCAGGGTATGTTTGAAAAGTCAAAGCTGCCCAAACCTAACCCAAACCAAGAAAACATAGCCAAACATATACTAACACAACATAACGTAACGAAACCGCTACTGCTGCCCCCCAAACCCCAGATCCAAGCATGACATACCAGAGCACAGCAGAGCGTCGAAGTCCTCCGAATAGCAGACTATAGCACTAAAGTCAAACCTAACCTCTCCTAACAAAACCAACCGTAACTTACCCAAACGTAGCCTAGCTCAACGTAACGTGCCGCGACCACTATTGCTGGTCTCCACAGAGCCAAGCAGGGCACATTAGTGGGGCGCAGGACGCAGAAGTCCATAGAATCGCAGTGTATATCAGAAAAGCCGAAGATACGTATGCCTAACCCAAACCAACAGAGCTCAACCAAACATAGTATAACCCAACATAAACGAACGTATGGTGACAAAACGAAATGCGCAGAGACCACTGTTGCTGTCCTTCCGAGGAACCAGCTGAAAACATTACAGCACTGATTTGCCCCGAAATCCACCAAACAGCAGACTATAGCACTAAAGCCAGAGATACCCTCTGCTAACCAAACCAAGAGTAACATAGCCGATTGTAACCTAACACAAACTACCGCGCCGCGACCACTTTGTGGTCCTCCACAGGGCCTGGAAGAACACGTTAGTGGAAAGTAGATGGCAGAAATCCATATAATGGCATGTATATCAGGGAAGACAGAGCTACGTAAGCCTAACCCAAACAAACAGAACATAAGCAAACTAAGTATAACCGAACCTAACGTAAAGAGATCGCTATTGCTGCCCACCTCAGTGGCAATCAGGACGTACTGGGGCACAGTAGCGCGCAGAAACCCACCGAAATCCAGTGTACGGCACAAAGGTTAAAGCTATCCAAACAAAACTTAGCCAACCCAAACTTCCCGAACGTAACATGACACAACTTGACGTGCCGAGAGCATTATTCCTGGCCTTCCAGAGACAAGCTCAACATGTGAGAGTACTGTGCATGGCAGAAATCCAACTAATAGAAGACTGTAGCACTAAAGTCGACGCTATCTCCTACTAACCTAACCAAACGAAACATATCGAAACGCAACATAACTCGACCTAATGTGCCGCGAATGCTATTGCTGGTCCCCACAGAGCCAAGCAGAACACACTAGTGGAGAGTAAAATGTAGAAATCCATCGAATCGCAGTGTGTATCAGGAAAGACAAAGCTGCCCAAAGCTAACCTAAGCGAACACAATATAACCAAACATGGCCTGACACAAACTACCGTGCCGAAACCGCAATTGCTACCAACCCCAGAGCCAGGCATGACATAGAAGAGCACAGCACAGCGTAGACGTCCTCCGAATAGCAGCGCACATCACAAGAGACAAAGCTGCCTTATCCAAACTTAGCGTAACCGAGACAAACCGGACGTGACCTGACACAACATAACGTGCCGAGACCACGATTTCTGTCCTTCCCAGAGTCACGCTGAACATATTAGTGTACTGTAGGGCGCAGAGATTCGCCTAATTACCGTCTCTAGCGCTAAAGTCAAACCTATCCTCTCCAAACCATACCAATCGTGACGTAACCGAACGTAACAGAACTCAAGCTAACGTGCAGCGAACACTATTGCCGGCGTCCCCGAAGCCAAGCAGAGAACACTACCGGACAGTAGAATACAGAAATCCGTAGAATCGCAGTGTATATCTGAAAAGTCCACGCCACGAAATCCGAACCCAAACCAACAGAACATAGCCAAACACAGCCAAACTCCATCTAACGTGCCGACACCGCTATAGCTGGCCTCCCCAGAGCCAACCAGCAGACGTCAGTGGTGAGTAGAGCGCAGAAACTCATAGAATGACAGTACATATCAGAAAAGTCAAAGCTACACAAGCCTAACCCAAACCAACAGAACTAATCCAAACATAGCCTAACTCAACCTAACTTGCCGAGGCTGCCGTTGCTGCCCTCCCCACAGCCAAGCAGTACGTACTAGAGCACAGGAGTGCGCAGAAACCCAACCAATAGCAGTGTACGGCACATACGGTGAAGCTATCCTAATCAAACTTACGCTAACCCAGCCTATCCGAACCTACCGTGACTCAATGTAACGTGCAGAGACCACCATTGCTGTCCTTCCCAGAGCCAGGTTGAAAATTTTAGAGTACTCTAGGGCGCAGAAATCCACATAATAGCAGGCTCTAGCGCTAATGTCAAACCTATCCTCTCCAAACTAAATCAATCGTAACGCAACCGAACGTAACCTAACTGAACCTAACGCACCCCGACCGCTGCAGCTCGTCTCCTCAGATCCAAGGAGAAAACGCTAGTGGAGAGTATAATGCAGAAATCTGTAGAATCGAAGTGCATATCTGAAAGGTTCACGCCACCAAATCCGAACCCAAACAAACAGAACATAACCGAACATATCCAAGCTCAAACTAGCGTGCTGACACCGCTATTGCTGCACACTCCAGAGCCAAGCAGGACGTACTAGAGTACAGTAGATAGCAGAAATCCACCGAATAGCAGTGTACAGCAAAAAAGTTACAGCTACCATGACCAAAATTTTCCCAACCCAACATAACCGAACGGAACCTGACTCAATGCAACGGGCCGAAACGACATTTGACGGCCGCCCTGTGGCAAGCTGGAAATATTAGAGCACTCTAGTGCGCACAAATCCACCTCACAGAAAAATATGGCACTAAAGTCAAAGCTATACACATCTAAACAAGCCAAACTTAACATAAATAAACGTTACCGGACTCAACCTAACGTGCCGCGGCGACAATTGTTGGCCTCCCCACAACCAAGCAGAACACATTAGTGGAGAGTAGAAAGCAGAAATCCATAGAATCACGATATATGTCATAAATGTAAAAGCTACCCGAACCTAACCCGAAACCACCAGAACAAAACCAAACATGGCATAACTCAGCCTAACGTGCCGAGACAGCTATTGCTGCGCACGCCAGAGCCGTACAGGGAATACAACAGCGCAGTACAGCGCAGTAATCCTCCAAATAGCAGTGTTCAGCACAAAGGCTAAAGCTATACCCTTGAAACTTGGCATGACCCAAACAGCCGAACGTAACCTGGCACAACGTAAAGTGCCGAGACCACAATTGTTGCCATTCCTAGAGCCAAGCTGAAGATACTTGAGCGCTGTAGGGTACAGAAATCCACCTAATGGCAGACTATAACACTGATGTCAAATCTATCCTCTGCGAACCTAGCCAACCGTGAGATAACCAATCGTAAGCAAACTCCACCTATCGTGCCAAGACCACTATTGCTGGCCTCCACATAGCCAAGCAGAGCATACCAGTGGAGAGTAGGACGCAGAAATCCTTAGGATCGGAGTGTATAACAGAAAAGTTAGAGCTACCAAACACAACCCAAACCAACAGAACATAACTGAACATAGCCTATCACAACCTAACGTGCCGAGATCGCTATTACTGCCCGCCCCAGAGACAAGCAGGACACACTAGAGAACAGAAGAGCGCAGAAATCCACCGACTACCTGTGAACAGCACAAAAGCTTAAGCTACGCTGTCCAAGTTTAGCCTGACCCAACCTAACCTCACGTAACCTGAATCATCATATCCTGCCGAAACCGCAATTGCTGGCATTGCCACAGCCAAGCTGAAAGTTTTAACTCACTGTAGGGCGCTGAAATCTACCAAATAGCAGACTGTGGCATTAAAGGCACAGCTGTCCATTCCGAAGCTAGAGGATCGGACCATAACCGAACATATCCCAACATACCTCGACGTGCCGCGACCACTATTTCTGCCTTCCACAGTGCAAAGCAGGACATACTAGAACACAGTAGACCGCAGAAGTGCACCGAAATGCTGTGTGCAGCACAAAAGTTTAAGCTATCCTAACCAAACTTAGCCTAACCCAACCTAACAGAGCGTAAAGTGTCCCAACGTAGCGTGCAGGGGCCACTGTTTCTGGCCTTCCCAGAGCCAAGCTGAAAATATCATCGCTCTGTAGATCGCAGAAATCCACCTGATAGCAGAATATGTCACTAAAGTCAAACATATCATTTCCTAACCTAACCAATCTCAACATAAACAACGTAACATATCTCATCACAATGTGCAACGAGCACCATTGCAGGCCTTCACGGAGCAAAGCAGATCACATTAGTGGGGAGTAGAAGGAAGAGATCCATAGAATCTCAGTGTATATCGAAAAAGTCAAAGCTACACGATCCTAACCCTGACAAACTGAACATAACCAAACACAGCCTAACTCAACCTAACATGCCGAGACAGCCATTACTGCCATGCCAAGAGCCGAGCAGGACATACTAGAGCAGGGTAGACCGCAAAAACCCACCGAAAAGCTGTGTACAGCACAAAGGTTGGAGCTACTCTTTCCAAACTTAGCCTAACCCAACCGAACCGAACGAAACCTGACTCAACATAGCGTGCTGAGGCCACTAGTAGTGGCCGTACCGGAGTCAGGCTGATAATATTAGGGCACTGGCGGGAGCAGGAATCCACCTATTAGTCGGACTATAGCACCAAAGTCAAAGCTATCCTCTCCAAACCTAGCAAATTGTCACAAAACCAAACGTAACATAACTCAACCGAACTTGTCGATACCACTATTGCTGGCCTCCCCACAGCTACGGAGAACACATTACCGGAGAGTAGTGCGCAAAAATCCATAAAATCGGTGTGTATACCAGAAAAGTCATAGCTACACGCACCAAACCCAATCCAACAAGACATAGACAAACATAGCCTTACTGAACCTAACGTGCCGAGACAGCAATTGCTTCCCACCCCAGAGCAAAGCAGGAAACGCAAGAGCACAGTAGATCGCACATATCCACGGAAGAGCAGTGGACAGCGCAAAGCAAAAGCTGTCCTAACCAAACCTAGCCGTGTCATACCGAACCGAACGTAACCTAACTCAAAGTAACGTGCAGCGACCACCATTGCTGGCGAACCCAGTGTCATGGAAATCACAATAGTGGAATATAGGTCCCAGAAATCCACAGAAACGCAGTGTATATCAGAAAAGTCAAAGCTAGCCAAACCTAACCAAAACAAACTGAACATAGTCAAACATAGCCTAAGTAAATTAACTATTTCGAGACCGCTATTGCTGCCGTCCCAGAGCCAAGCAGGACATACTAGAGCACAGTAGAGCGCAGAAATCCACCGAACAGCAGTGTACAGCACATTAGCTAAAGCTACCCTTTACCAATTTAACCCGACCCAGCCTAACCGAACCTAACCTAACTCAACCTACCGTGCCGCGACCACTATTGCTGGCCTCCACACAGCCAAGCAGAACACATTATTGGAGAGTAGGACGAAGGAACCCTTATAATCGCAGTGTACATCAGAAAAGTCGCAGCTACACAAACCTAACCCAAACAAACAGGACATAACCAAACGTAGAATAACTCGCACTAAGGTGCCGAGACAGCTATTGCTGCACTCCGCAGAGCCAAGCAGGACATACTAGAGCACAGTACAGCGCAGTAATCCACCGATTATCAGTGTACAGCACAAATGTTAAAACTATAGAGACCAAACTTATCCTGACCCAGCCTAACCGAACGTAATATTACTTAGCACAACGTGCAGAGACCCCTATTCATGGTCTTTCCTGAGCCAAGCTGAAAGTGTTAGAGCGCTGTAGGGCGCAAAGATCCACCTAATAGCGGACGACAGCGCTAAAGTCAAACTACATTTCCTAACCTAACCATTCGTGATAAGACCAAACGTGACATAACTCATCCCAACGTCCCGCGACCACTATTTCAGGCCTCCCCAGAGCCAAGCAGAACACATTAGTGTAGAGGAGAACCCACCAGATCCATAGAATCACAGTGTATATCCGAAAAGTCAATGCTACCCAAACATAACGGAAGGCAACAGAACATAACCGAACATAGCGTAACTCAAGCCAACGCGAAGAGGACGCCGTTGTTGCGTGCCCGAGAGCCAAGTAGGACATACTCGAGCACAGTAGAGGGCAGAACTACACAGAATAGCAGTGTACAGCACATAAGTTAGAGCTGCTCTTTCCAAAATTAGCCTGAAACAACCTTTCCGAACATAACCTGACACAACGTAAAGTGCTGAGGCCACTATATCTGGCCTTCCCAGAACCAAGCCGAAAATATTAGATCGCTGTTGGTTGTAGAAATTCACCTAATAGCAGGCTAAACCACTAACGTCAAATCTGTCCTCTCCTGACATAACCAACCCTAACATGATCAAGCTTAACTTAACGAAACCTATATTGCGGCGTCCACCATTGCTGGCTTCCCCAGAGCCAAGCAGAAAAAATTGGTGGCGCATATATCGCAGAAGTCCATAGAATCGCAGTGTATACCAGAAAAGTCTAAGACACATGAACTTTACCCAAACCAACGGAACAAAATCAAACATAGCGTAACACAATTCAACGAGAAGAGGCAGCTGTTGTTGCCTCCCCGAGAGCCAAGCAGAGCATATTAGAGCACAGTGGAGCGCGGAGATCTGCCGAACAGCATTGTGCAGCACAAAAGTGGAAGCTTGTCTCCCTAACCTAACCAACCGTAACGTAACCAAACGTAGCCTAACCCAACATAACGTGACGCGACCACTATTGATGTACTCCCGAGTGTCAAGCGGAGCATATTACAGTAGAGTAGAGAGAAGATATCCACGGAGTCGCTGTGAATAGCCGAAAAGTTTAAGATATTCGAACCTAACCGTAGCTCTCATAACCTGACCAAACGTAGCCTACCTGTACCTAACGTGCCTAGACCACTATTGCTGATCCCATACAGCCAAGCAGTATATTCTAAAGCGCAGTAGAGCGCAGAAATCCGCCGCAATGCAGTGCAAAGCACAAACGTCAAAGGTATCCTAACCCAACCTCATGTAGCCTAACCCAGCCAAACGTAGCCTGACACAACATAACGTGCCGAGACCACTATTGCTGTCCTCCGAAGTGCCAAGCAGAATATATTAGAGCACAGTGGCGCGCTGAAACCTGCCGAATAGCAGAGTATAAAAAAGAAGCAACAGCCAGCCTAACGAAACGTAAAGAAACCTAACCCAACCGAACGAAACATAACTCAACTTTGCGTGCCCGAACACTGTACCTGGTGTCCTCGGAAACAGGCAGAATGTGACACCGCACTGTAGTGCGCAGAAGTCCATAGAATAGCAGTGCGCAGCGCAAAAGTCGAAGCTATACCAACCTAACACAACGTAACTTTTCCTAACCAAACGTTATCTAAGTCAACCTAACCTCCCGCGAGCACTATTGCTGGTTTCCCCAGAGACATGTAGAACATACGAGAGTAGATTAGAACGCAGAAATCCATAGAAACGCGGTGTACAGCAGGAAAGTCAAAGATATTGAGAACTAACCGAAACAAACGTAACCTAACATAAGGTGGCCGAACACAACATAACCCGCCGCGACCACGGTTGCTGGCCACCACGGGGCCCAGCATATTTCAGCCCAGCGCAGTAGAGGGCAGGGATCCACCGAAAAGCATTGTGTAGCGCGAAAGTCATAGCTATCCAAATCAAACATTGCCCAACCAACCCTAGGAGAACGTAAACCAACTCAACCTGACGTGAAACGAACACTTTTGCTGCCCACCCCATCGCCGAGCAGTGCATGTTAGAGGAGAGTTGGGCGCAGAAATCCACCGAATAGCAGTGTCCAGAACAAAATTCAAAGACCTCCTAAAATAGCCTGACATAATCCGGCCTAAGCAAGCGTAGAATGTCCAAGCCTAGCGCGCCGCGGCTATCATTTCTGTACTCCCCAGAGCAAGGCGGAGAATATTAGATCACAGCAGACCGCCGAAATCCATAGAATAGCTGTGTATATCGCAAATGTCAAATCTATCCTAGCCGAGCCTATCCAAATATGACATAACAGAACGTAACATAACTCAAGCTAACTTTCCTAGACCGTTATTGCTGACCTACCCAGAGCAATGCAGAACCTATTAGAGCACGGTAGAGCGCAAAATTCCACCGCAAAGCGGTGTATGGCACAAAAGTTAAAGCCGTACCTTCACAACTTAACAAACCGTAGCATGACCAAACGTAACACAACCCAACATATCTTGACGCGACCCCTATTGCTGGCCTTCCCTGTGCCAAGCAGGGCATACTGGAGCACTGTATCGCTGATATCCAGCGAATAACAGTGTATAGAGCGAAGGTCAAAGCCATCGCATCCTACCGTATCCAATCGTAACATAACCAAACGTAACGTAACAAAGCCTAGCGTGCCTCAAACACGATCGCTGGCCTCTCCAGAGCCAAGCAGAATATGCTATTGCACAGTAGAGCGCAGAGGTCCACCGCTTTGCAGAGTACAGTAGAAAAGTCAATGTCATCCTAACCAAACTTAACATAACATAACGTGGTCAAACGTAGCCAAACGAAACCTAACGCTCCGAGACCACTTTTGCTGGCCTCTCAAGAGCCAAGCAGAGCATATTACATCACATTAGATCGCGGATGTCCGCCGTATAGCAGTGAATAGCACAAAAGTCAAAGTAGCCTCTCCTCACCTAGCCAAACTTAACACACGCAAACGTAACCCAACTCTACCTAACATGACGAGACCGCCATTGCTGGCCTCCACAGAGGCAAGCATAGTGTAAAAGATCACAGTAGTGCACAGAAATCCACAGCATTTTAGTGAATAGTACAGAAGCCGAAGGTATCCTTACCTGACCTGACTTAACCTAACCGAACCAAACGTATCCTATCCCAACATAAAGTGCCGCTTCCACTGCACCTGGCCTCCAAGAGCCAAGCAGAATGTAGTAGAGCATAGTATATCGCAGAAGTCTAGCGAATAATAGTGTATGGCGCGACAGCCCCAGCTATCCTAACCTAACTTTACCTAACCTAGCCTAACCGAACATAGCCTAACACAACCCAACTTGCCACGAACGCTAATGCTCGCCACCCCAGGGCCAAGCTGACAATATTAGAACACAGTAGATCGCAGAAATCCGCGAACAGCAGCGTACAGCGCAAAACTGTTTGCTATCCTATCCTAACCTCACTAAACGGAACGCAGATAAACGATGCGTAACACAACATAACGCGCAGAGAACACTAGTGCTGTCCTCCCAGCGCCAAACAGAAGATGTTAGGGCACTGTAAAAAGCAGAAACCCACCGAAAGCAGTGTACAGCACAAAAGTCAAGGCTACCGTATTCTAACCTTGCCAAACGTAACATGAACATACGTAACGTTACTCAACCCAACACGCCGAGACCACTACCGTTGGCATCCCCGGAGCCAAGCAGAATATACTGCAGTACAGTAGTGCGCAGAAATCCACCCAATAGCAGTATAGGGCACAAAAGTCAAGGCAATCCATTGCTTACTTACCCAAGCGTAACCAAACAGGATGCAGCCTTTCTGAATCTAACGCGCCGAGATCACTATTACCGCCGCATCAACGCTAATCGGGGTATACTAGAGAAGAGTGGATCGCAGAAATCCACCGAAGAGCAGTGTGTAGCACAAAAGTCAGAGCTACCCACACATAACACAAACTAACATAGCCTAAACGAACGTACACTAACTATAACTAACGTGCCTAGATCACAATTACTGGCCTCCCCAGAGTCGAGCAGAGTACAGTAGGGTAATCTATATCGCAGATATCCTACAAATAGTGGTGTATAACACAAAAGTCAAAGCTACCCTAACCTAACATAACCAATCGTGACATTAGCAAACGCATCATAACAAAGCCTATCGTGCCGGGAAAACTATTACTGGCCTCCCCAGATCCAAGCAGTACATAATAGAGGAGAATAGAGCGCAGAAGTAAATAAAATCGTAGTGCATAGCACAGTAGTCGAAGCTACCCTATCCTAACACAACGGAACGTAGCATAGCCGAGCGTAGCATAGCTCTGCCTACCGTGCTGAGACCGCTATTCTAGCCTCTCCAGAACAAAGCAGAAAATATTAGATCACAGTGGAGCGCAGACATCCACCGAATAGCAGTGTATAGCACAAAAGTCAAAGCCATCCTAACCAAACATATCCCAACCCAAACAAACCAAACGAAGCTTAGCCGAACCAAATGTGCCACGCCCACCACTGCCGGATTCCCCAGATACAAACAGCACATGTTAGAGCAAAGTAAGGCGCAGATATCCACCGAATAGCAGTGTGCAGCACAAAGGCATAATCTATCGTATACTAACCTAACCAAACGTAAAATAGTCAAGCGCAAGCTGACTTAATCTAACGTGCCACGGTCGCTACTGCTGGCCTACCCAGCGCCAAGCAGCGTATACTAGAACACAGTATAGCGCAGAAATCCACCGAACAACAGTATACCCCGCGTAAGTCGAAGCTATCCAAACCTAACCTAGACAAACGTAACTAAACCGAACGTAGCTTAACTCATTCGAACTCGTAGAGACCGCTATTACTGGCCCCCACCATAGACGAAGAGTATACGGTAGAGCAATGTAGGGCGCAGTAATACAACGAATAGCAGTGTATAGCATAAAGGACAAAGTTATGTTGTCCTAACGTTACCGAAGGTAACATAACCAAACGTAATATAACTCAATCTAACAAGGCGAGACCGCAATTGCTGCCCTCCCTAGGGACAAGCATAATGTAATAGATCACTGTGGCGCGCTTAAATCCACCGAATATCGATGTACAGCGCAAAAGTCATAGCTATCACCACCGAACATAGCCAAACTTAATGTAAACAAACGTAACATAACACAACCTAACGTGCCCCGACCAATATTGCTATACACCCCATGGCCGGGCAGAGCATAGTAGAGTACAGTAGAGCGTAGGAATCCACCGAATATCAGTGTATACCACGAAAGTCAAGGGAATCCAGACATAACCCAAACAATCGCAGCGCAGCCAATCGTTGCATAACCGAATGTAACATGCCGAGATCACTATTACCGGCCTCCCCATTGTCCGGCAGGGTACAGTAGAGCATTGCAAACCACTGAAGCCCTCCGAATAGCGTTGTATAGCATAAAAGACATAGATAACCTGTCCTAACCGAAACAACCGGAACCTAACCGAACGTAGCCTAACGCAGCCTATCGTGCAATGACCTCTAATGCTGGCACCCCAGAGTCGAGTGGAGTATGCTGGGGCACAGCAGAGCGCAGAAAGTCACCAAACTGCAATGTGCAGCACAAAAGCAAATGATATCATCTCCTAGCCGGGCCTAACCAAACGTAGCCAAACGTAGAGTAACTTAACCTATCGTGCCGCGACCACTATTGCTGGCCTCCCAGAGACAAGCAGAGTATGTTATAGCACAATCGAGCACAGATGTCTGTAGGATGTCAGTGTTGTGCACATATGTCAAAGCAATCCAAGCGTAAGCCAAACTAACGTAACCTCACCAAACGTAACATAGATCAACCTAACGTGCCGAGACCACTATTGCTGGCCTCCCCAGAGCTGAGTAGATCATATTACAGGAGAATATAGGGCAGAAACCCATAGAAATGCAGTGCATAGCACAATAGTCGAAGTTAACCTAACCTAACATAGGCACACCTCACACAGACGATCGTAACTTGACTCAATATAACGAGCCGAGACCACTATTGCTAGCATCGCCAGAGCCGATCGAAATATGCTAGAGCGCTGTAGAGCGCATTAATCCACCTCACTGCAGTGTACAGCGCAAGAGCGGAAGATATCCTAACCCAACGTGACCAAACCTAACCCAACCGAACGCAGCCTAACACAACGATTGGTGACGAGACTAGTATTGCTGGCCTCTTCAGAGCCAAGCGTAGCATATTTGAGCAATGTAGATCGATGAAACCATATGAGCAGCAGTGTATAGCATAAAAGTCAATGCTATCCTGTTCTAACATAACCAAACGTGACATAACCAAACGTAATCTAACTCAATCTTACGTGCCCAGACAAACCTTGCTGCCCACCTAGAGACAAGCAGAACAAACTAGGGCATACCAGAGCGCAGAAACTCACCCAGTTTCAGTGCAAGGAGCAGAAGTAAAAGCTATCCTTTCCAAACTTGTCCTAACCTAAACTAACCAAGCGCAACATAACTTAAACTAACATGCAGCGTCCTCTATTTCTGTCGTCCCAGGAGGCAAGCAGAGTATAGGAGAGCAATGTTGAGCGCTTGAATCCACCGAAAAGCAGTCTAGAGCACAGGAGCCTAAGCTACCCTATTCTCACTTAACCAAACGTAACATATCCAAGCGTAACAAAACTCAGCCAAACGGGCAGAGACCAATACTGCTGGTCTCGCAATAGCCAACCAGAATATACTAAACCATGGTAGATTCCAGTAATACACCGAATAGCAGTGTATGGCGCAAAAGTCAAAGCCATCTTAATCAAACTTAGCTTAACCTAAACTAACGGAGCTGTTGCTGACCTCCACAGAGGCAAGCAGATGCTAGTAGAGCAATGCAGAGCGCTGACATCGACCGAATGGCAACGTATAGAGCAAAAGTCAAAGCTGTCCGATCCTAACCTAACCAAACCTTACCTATGCAAACGTAACATGGTTCAATCTGACGTGTCGCAACTGCTGTTCCTGCCGTCGCCGGAGAAAAGCCGAGTGTGACAGCGCACAAAAGGGCGCAGGAGTCCACAGAATTGCAGTGCGTAGCACATAAGTCGCAGCTATCCCAGCCTAACCCAACGTAGCCTAACACTAACTAACGTAACCAAGCTCAACCTAACGTGCGGCCACGACTATTGCTGGCCTCCATAGAGCAAAGCAGAACATATTAGAGGAGAGTAGTGAGCCGAAAGCTATCGGATCGCAGTATACTGCAGAAAATTCTAAGATATCCATACCTATCCCAAAGTAACATAGCCCAACCTATCGCGGCCAAACTCTAGGTAACGTTCCACGACCACTATTGCTGGCCTCCCCAAAGTCAAGAGGATCACGTTAGTGGAGAGTAGGACGCAGTAATCCATTTAATCGCTGTTTATATCAGAAAAGGCAAAGCTACCCAAACCTAGCCCAAACGAATAGAGCGTAAGCAAATATAGCGTAACCCAACTTAACGTGCCGACACCGCTATTGCTGCCGTGCCCAGAGCCAAGAAGGACATACTAGAGCATAGTTGAGCGCAAAAATCCACCGAATGGCATTGTACAGCCAAAAAGTTAAAGCCATCCTGACCATGCTTAGCCTGTCCCAGCCTATCCGAACGCAACCTGACTCATCATAACGGGCTGAGACCACTATTGCTGGCCTCCCCAGTGTCAAGCGGAACACATTAGTCCAGAGTAGATCGCAGAAATCAATATGATCGCAGTGTATATCGGATAGGCCAAAGCTACCGAAGCCTAACCCAAACCAACATAACACAACCAAACATAGCCTAACACAGCATAACGTGCCAAGACCGCTATTGCTGCCCTACAGAGCCAAGCAGGGCACACTAGGGCACAGTAGAGCGCAGAAATCCATGGAATAGCAGTGTACAGCACAAAAGATGAAGCTACCCTAGCCAAACTTTACCTACCTCTACCTAACTGTGCGTATACACCACTCCTTGTAACGTACAGAAATCACTATTGCTGACACTCTCAGAGCCAAGCTGAAAATATTAGAGATTCTTAGGGCGCCGAAATCCACTTAATAGGGGCCTACAGCACTACAGTCAAAGCTATCCTCTCGCAACCTAACCAATCGTAACATAACCAAACGTAACACAACTCAACCTATCGTGACGCGAACGCTACTGCTGTCCTCCCGATAGCCAACCAGAGAACATCAGATGCAGTACAGTGCAGAAATACGACGAACAGCAGTTTATAGCACAAAAGTGGAAGCTGTCCTGTCGTAACGTAGCCAAACATAACTTAACACAACCTAACGTGCACAGACCAGTATTGCTGAATTCCGCAGACCAAACCAGAATATATCAGAGCACAGTAGGTCGCCGAAATCCGCCGCATTGCTGCGTATAGCACAAAGGCAAAAGTTACCCTAACCTTACCTGAGCTAACCTAACCCAACCAAACGTAGCATAACTTAATATAACCTACCGAGGCTATGCTTGCTGGCCTCCCCAGAGCCACGCAGAACATATTAGTGCTGAGTATAGCGCTGAAATCCAACGTACAGCCGTGAACAGCACAAAAGTCAAAGTTATCCTAACCAAACTTATCCAAACCTAACAGAACCCCACGTAACCAGTATCAACCTGACGTGCTACGGACATTATTGGCCTCACGGAAGCTAAGGAGAGTATAGCAGGGCAATGTAGAACGCAGGAAATGACTGAAAAGCATAGTATAGCACAAAAGACTAAGCTACCATCTCCTAACATAACCAATCGTAGCCGAACCAAACGTAACCTAATCCAATTTACATTGTCACAACCACTGCTGCTGGCCGCGCCAGAGTCGAGTAGTGTATATCAGAGCAATGTAGAGCGCAGAAGTCCATCGAACAGCAGTGAATACCACGAAAGTCGAAGCTACGCAGACCTAACACATGCTAACCTAACCTAACGTAACCTAACCTGACCTAACCTAACCTAACCTGACCTAACCGAACCGAACGTGGCAGAACTCAACATTTCGCGCAGAGGCCACAATTACTGGCCGTCCCAGATCCAAGCTGAACCTATTAGAACAAAGTAGAGCACAAAAATCCGCCGAAAAGCGGTACATAGCACAAATGACAAAGCTATCATCTGCTAGCGTAACCAATCGAAACATACCCAAACGTGATCTAACTCAACCTAACATGCCGCGGCCACTATTTCCGTCCTCCCCAGAGCAAATCAGAGCACATAAGATTACAGCAGAGCGCAGGCATGCCCCGACCCTAGAATATCCTAACCAAACTTAACGCAACCAAACGTAAACTTAATTATCCTAACGTGCCATGACCAGCATTGCTAGCTTCCACAGAGCCAACCGAAATATACTAGTGCATAGCAGAGTGC